>NC_092092.1:15960590-16215590 GCF_045679555.1 Salvelinus alpinus | reverse complement strand
GACAGTAGAGGATGGAGTTAGACAGTAGAGGATGGAGCTAGACAGTAGAGGATGGAGCTAGACAGTAGAGGACGGAGCTAGACAGTAGAGGATGGAGCTAGACAGTAGAGGATGTAGCTAGACAGTAGAGGATGGAGCTAGACAGTAGAGGATGGAGCGAGACAGTAGAGGATGGAGCTAGACAGTAGAGGACGGAGCAAGACAGTAGAGGATGGAGCTAGACAGTAGAGGATGGAGCTGGACAGTAGAGGATGGAGCTAGACAGTAGAGGATGGAGCTAAACAGTAGAGGATGGAGCTAGACAGTAGAGGATGGAGCTAGACAGTAGAGGATGGAGCTAGACAGTAGAGGATGGAGCTAGACAGTAGAGGATGGAGCGAGACATTAGAGGATGGAGCTAGACAGTAGAGGACGGAGCTAGACAGTAGAGGATGGAGCTAGACAGTAGAGGATGGAGCTAGACAGTAGAGGATGGAGCTAGACAGTAGAGGATGGAGCTAGACAGTAGAGGAGGGAGCTAGACAGTAGAGGATGGAGCTCCACATTGCTTACACACTGAAAGTGAATGCTTAGACAAAAGCATCCGAACCTTAACTTTTGTAACCATGCCTTAAACAAAGGCACCAAAAGTACAAACACATTTTCTGCTTTGCACTTTGTTTGCAATTCTGCAACACTCTTGCAAAACACTTACATTAGACACATCGTTCAAGAATGAAATCTCGTGCAATCATTGATAAAACACTTCTATTAAAAATGCAAAACATCCAGAACTTGGCAGCACCCACAGACACACAGGAAAACCCTTCTACAGTAACTGAACACCAATTAGTTTGAGCTACACCACTAAAAATAGTCCTCAGGTATGATCACACCTTTTGTGAGAGCTTTGCAAACATGGAGGCAGTGAGAGCGAGAGGAAGAGGTAGAGGAAGAGAGAGAGAAGTAGGAAGGGGACGAGGACATAGAAGGGGAACCAGGCAATAGACAGAAACATATTTCCAACGACATTAGGGCCACTTTGGTGGACCGTGTCATAAATTATGGCTTGGCGATGAGGGAGGCTGGGCAGAGAGTCCAGCCCAACCTGAGTCCAGCCCAACCTGAGTCCAGCCCAACCTGAGTCCAACCCAACCTGAGTCCCACCCAACCTGAGTCCCACCCAACCTGAGTCCAGCCCAACCTGAGTCCAACCCAACCTGAGTCCAGCCCAACCTGAGTCCAACCCAACCTGAGTCCCACCCAACCTGAGTCCAGCCCAACCTGAGTCCAACCCAACCTGAGTCCCACCCAACCTGAGTCCAGTCCAACCTGAGTCCAGCCCAACCTGAGTCCAGTCCAACCTGAGTCCCACCCAACCTGAGTCCCACCCAACCTGAGTCCCACCCAACCTGAGTCCCACCCAACCTGAGTCCAGCCCAACCTGAGTCCCACCCAACCTGAGTCCCACCCAACCTGAGTCCAGCCCAACCTGAGTCCAGTCCAACCTGAGTCCAGCCCAACCTGAGTCCAGCCCAACCTGAGTCCAGCCCAACCTGAGTCCAACCCAACCTGAGTCCCACCCAACCTGAGTCCCACCCAACCTGAGTCCAGCCCAACCTGAGTCCAACCCAACCTGAGTCCAGCCCAACCTGAGTCCAACCCAACCTGAGTCCCACCCAACCTGAGTCCAGCCCAACCTGAGTCCAACCCAACCTGAGTCCCACCCAACCTGAGTCCAGTCCAACCTGAGTCCAGCCCAACCTGAGTCCCACCCAACCTGAGTCCCACCCAACCTGAGTCCCACCCAACCTGAGTCCCACCCAACCTGAGTCCAGCCCAACCTGAGTCCAGTCCAACCTGAGTCCAGCCCAACCTGAGTCCAACCCAACCTGAGTCCAGTCCAACCTGAGTCCAGCCCAACCTGAGTCCAGCCCAACCTGAGTCCAGCCCAACCTGAGTCCAGCCCAACCTGAGTCCAACCCAACCTGAGTCCAGTCCAACCTGAGTCCAGCCCAACCTGAGTCCAGTCCAACCTGAGTCCAGCCCAACCTGAGTCCAGCCCAACCTGAGTCCAGCCCAACCTGAGTCCAGCCCAACCTGAGTCCAGTCCAACCTGAGTCCAGCCCAACCTGAGTCCAGTCCAACCTGAGTCCAGCCCAACCTGAGTCCAGTCCAACCTGAGTCCAGCCCAACCTGAGTCCAGCCCAACCTGAGTCCAACCCAACCTGAGTCCAGCCCAACCTGAGTCCAACCCAACCTGAGTCCAGTCCAACCTGAGTCCAGCCCAACCTGAGTCCAGCCCAACCTGAGTCCAGCCCAACCTGAGTCCAGCCCAACCTGAGTCCAACCCAACCTGAGTCCAGTCCAACCTGAGTCCAACCCAACCTGAGTCCAACCCAACCTGAGTCGCTACACGGTAGCATCCATAATACGGACATTTAGACTGGAGAACAGGTATGTGTTTCAACGTTCTACACTAGACTGTGGAATTGTTGCATATCATTCTGCATCACAGTACAATACAATGGAGTCCTACAATATTAGGTCTATGCTCCTCAGTGAACAAAACAAATAGGTATAGTACTGTGAAGTACACGTAATACAGTTTTGATGTTACTGTGTACAGTATGACAGTACAGCATGTTAAAAAATAACCTAACCAATGACATCATATTCTTGCATTTTCTACAGAACTGCCAGACGACTTCCTGGAAGGAAACGTCTGTTTCACCCGAGAACAGGAACTGGCCGCTGTCAATCTAGTGTTGGCAAACAACACCATCCGCCTACATCAACTACGAGAGAGCAAATCATCGCAGAGATCACACAACGTTCCATAATAAACAACCGTGTCAGTATGTCGACACTCTGCCAACATCTAGCTTCAACACCGACAAGCTGTACAGGGTTCCGTTTGAGAGGAACAGCTTTGGAGTCAAAGACCTTCGACGATGTGCAAGTGTCAATGGTCTAAACTGGTGGCAGTATATTGTGTCCTATTGGCACTGCATAGATACATTCAGACACAGCAATATTCTGGGGGGGGGTCTGCCTTGCTTGTAGCTTGTAGTATTCACTGAATGTGTCTGGCCCGACCCAACCCAACCCATCCATATTCACGGGACAGTGTATGCATTTTCTGTTTTCCAGAGAGTCCTGGACTTTGATGCAGCTGCACAGCCTCATGAGTTAATTTTCATTGATGAAGCTGGAGTCAATCTGGAGTCAACCAGGAGTCGGGGCAGAAATGTTACAGGACAAAGAGCCGTTGTGAATGTCCCTGGGCAGCGCGGGGGGAAATATCACCTCGTGTGACACCATTAGTCTGCAAGGAGTTCTCCATCACCACGCCACCCTGGGTCCCTACAATACTGCAACACATAATCAGATTTCTGGATGCACTACATAATGCAGCTGTACAGGACGGACCAGAGCAGCCCAGGTTTGTTGTCATCTGGGATAATGTTAGTTTCCACCGGGCTGCTCTGGTCAGGGACCGGTTCACCAACCACGATAACGTCACAGTCGTAGAGGACGGACCAGAACAGCCCAGGTTTGTTGTCATCTGGGATAATGTTAGTTTCCACCGGGCTGCTCTGGTCAGGGACCGGTTCACCAACCACGATAACGTCACAGTCGTAGAGGACGGACCAGAACAGCCCAGGTTTGTTGTCATCTGGGATAATGTTAGTTTCCTACGAACTGCTCTGGTCAGGGACCGGTTCACCAACCACGATAACGTCACAGTCGTAGAGGACGGACCAGAACAGCCCAGGTTTGTTGTCATCTGGGATAATGTTAGTTTCCACCGGGCTGCTCTGGTCAGGGACCGGTTCACCAACCACGATAACGTCACAGTCGTAGAGGACGGACCAGAACAGCCCAGGTTTGTTGTCATCTGGGATAATGTTAGTTTCCTCCGAACTGCTCTGGTCAGGGACCGGTTCACCAACCACGATAACGTCACAGTCGTAGAGGACGGACCAGAACAGCCCAGGTTTGTTGTCATCTGGGATAATGTTAGTTTCCTCCGGGCTGCTCTGGTCAGGGACTGGTTCACTGGTTCTTACTGGTTGGTAGGTGATCAAATACTTATGTCATGCAATAAAATGCAAATTAATTACTTAAAAATCATACAATGTGATTTTCTGGATTTTTGTTTTAGATTCCGTCTCTCACAGTTGAAGTGTACCCATGATAAAAAATTACAGACCTCTACATGCTTTGTAAGTAGGAAAACCTGCAAAACCGGCAGTGTATCAAATACTTGTTCTCCCCACTGTATTTGGCTGGATTGAGGAGGTACAACACAGTAACACAGAGATATATGGAGGGATTGAGGAGGTACAACACAGTAACACAGAGATATATGGAGGGATTTAGGAGGTACAACACAGTAACACAGAGATATATGGAGGGGTTGAGGTACAACACAGTAACACAGAGATATATGGAGGGATTGAGGAGGTACAACACAGTAACACAGAGATATATGGAGGGATTGAGGAGGTACAACACAGTAACACAGAGATATATGGAGGGATTGAGGAGGTACAACACAGTAACACAGAGATATATGGAGGGGTTGAGGAGGTACAACACAGTAACACAGAGATATATGGAGGGGTTGAGGAGGTACAACACAGTAACACAGAGATATATGGAGGGGTTGAGGAGGTATAACACAGTAACACAGAGATATATGGAGGGGTTGAGGTACAACACAGTAACAGAGATATATGGAGGGGTTGAGGAGGTACAACACAGTAACAGAGATATATGGAGGGATTGAGGAGGTACAACACAGTATCACAGAGATATATGGAGGGGTTGAGGAGGTATAACACAGTAACACAGAGATATATGGAGGGGTTGAGGTACAACACAGTAACAGAGATATATGGAGGGGTTGAGGAGGTACAACACAGTAACAGAGATATATGGAGGGATGAGGAGGTACAACACAGTAACACAGAGATATATGGAGGGATGAGGAGGTACAACACAGTAACACAGAGATATATGGAGGGATTGAGGAGGTACAACACAGTAACACAGAGATATATGGAGGGGTTGAGGAGGTATAACACAGTAACACAGAGATATATGGAGGGGTTGAGGAGGTATAACACAGTAACACAGAGATATATGGAGGGATTGAGGAGGTATAACACAGTAACACAGAGATATATGGAGGGATTGAGGAGGTACAACACAGTAACACAGAGATATATGGCGGGGTTGAGGAGGTACAACACAGTAACACAGAGATATATGGAGGGATTGAGGAGGTACAACACAGTAACACAGAGATATATGGAGGGATTGAGGAGGTACAACACAGTAACACAGAGATATATGGAGGGGTTGAGGAGGTACAACACAGTAACACAGAGATCTATGGAGGGGTTGAGGAGGTACAACACAGTAACACAGACATATATGGAGGGGTTGAGGAGCTATAACACAGTAACACAGAGATATATTGAGGGATTGAGGAGGTACAACACAGTAACACAGAGATATATGGAGGGGTTGAGGAGGTATAACACAGTAACACAGAGATATATGGCTGGTTGAGGAGGTACAACACAGTAACACAGAGATATATGGAGGGGTTGAGGAGGTACAACACAGTAACAGAGAGATATATGGAGGGATTGAGGAGGTATAACACAGTAACACAGAGATATATGGAAGGACTTGTTCTCCCCACTGTATATGGCTGGTTGAGGAGGTACAACACAGTAGCCTACACATCACCATAGAAGGAGAATATTTGCTTTAAGCTTCTAATTTTACAGTTGACTCCTCCTCCTGATCTCACATGCACTCTCTTTACACAAACATCCAGGATGTTTAAATCATTTTAAATACAGGCAAGTCAGTTAAGAACAAATTCTTATTGACAATGACGGCCTAGGAACAGTGCCTTGTTCAGGGGCAGAACCTGCCTTGTTCAGGGGCAGAACCTGCCTTGTTCAGGGGCAGAACCTGCCTTGTTCAGGGGCAGAACCTGTCGGTTACTGGCCCAACGCTTTAACCACTAGGTTACCTGTCGCCCCGAAATAGGCTACGTCCCACATGGAAATCTATTCCCTATACAGTGCACTACTTTTGACCAGGGCCCCGAGTGAATAGACACACATAAACTGGTGTACACCTCCATCCAAGTAAATAATCAGCCTCACAATAACCACAATCTCTTAGTCATTCTCTGCAAATGAGCACAGATGTACCCACTTCTGCTGTTGGAAGGAGAGGAGTCACTTTATCTGTCAGTTGTTGTTCCTCTCTGGAAAAACCGTCTTCTTTCCCAGACACAGACGACACCACACCCCCAAAGACAACACATGACTGATTACTGGTCTTTGTGGGTCTATTGTTACATTGCAGATTGTAGGCTGTAGATAGCATCCAAAGTAGATACAAGTGCTAACATTTTCCTACAGTCTGCCTGCCCTGACACCAACAAGCCAGAGACCTCAGTAGATTGGTGGGTTAGGGTTAGTATACACTAGGGCTGGACACTGTAGGGGTGGACACCAAATAGACATGATATACTGTAGGGCATGACACCAAATACACATGATATACTGTAGGGCAGGACACCAATTAGACATGATATACTGTAGGGGTGAACACCAAATAGACATGATATACTGTAGGGGTGGACACCAAATACACATGATATACTGTAGGGCATGACACCAAATAGACATGATATACTGTAGGGCAGGACACCAAATAGACATGATATACTGTAGGGCATGACACCAATAGACATGATATACTGTAGGGCAGGACACCAAATAGACATGATATACTGTAGGGGTGGACACCAAATAGACATGATATACTGTAGGGGTGGACACCAAATAGACATGATATACTGTAGGGGTGGACACCAAATAGACATGATATACTGTAGGGGTGGACACCAATTAGACATGATATACTGTAGGGCTGGACACCAAATAGACATGATATACTGTAGGGCATGACACCAATTAGACATGATATACTGTAGGGGTGGACACCAAATAGACATGATATACTGTAGGGCATGACACCAATTAGACATGATATACTGTAGGGGTGGACACCAATTAGACATGATATACTGTAGGGCAGGACACCAATTAGACATGATATACTGTAGGGGTGGACACCAATTAGACATGATATACTGTAGGGCAGGACACCAATTAGACATGATATACTGTAGGGCAGGACACCAATTAGACATGATATACTGTAGGGGTGGACACCAATTAGACATGATATACTGTAGGGGTGGACACCAATTAGACATGATATACTGTAGGGCAGGACACCAAATAGACATGATATACTGTAGGGGTGGACACCAAATAGACATGATATACTGTAGGGCATGACACCAATTAGACATGATATACTGTAGGGGTGGACACCAAATACACATGATATACTGTAGGGGTGGACACCAAATACACATGATATACTGTAGGGCTGGACACCAAATAGACATGATATACTGTAGGGCAGGACACCAATTAGACATGATATACTGTAGGGCTGGACACCAAATAGACATGATATACTGTAGGGGTGGACACCAATTAGACATGATATACTGTAGGGGTGGACACCAAATAGACATGATATACTGTAGGGCAGGACACCAAATAGACATGATATACTGTAGGGCTGGACACCAAATAGACATGATATACTGTAGGGCATGACACCAATTAGACATGATATACTGTAGGGCAGGACACCAATTAGACATGATATACTGTAGGGGTGGACACCAAATAGACATGATATACTGTAGGGCAGGACACCAAATAGACATGATATACTGTAGGGCAGGACACCAATTAGACATGATATACTGTAGGGCAGGACACCAATTAGACATGATATACTGTAGGGGTGGACACCAATTAGACATGATATACTGTAGGGGTGGACACCAATTAGACATGATATACTGTAGGGGTGGACACCAATTAGACATGATATACTGTAGGGGTGGACACCAAATAGACATGATATACTGTAGGGCTGGACACCAAATAGACATGATATACTGTAGGGCAGGACACCAATTTGACCTCTGATGTATGTACTGTATCTAATACCTCTGATAAGTCTCCCAGTAAAACAATAAAAACAATCAAATATCCCAGAAAAGTGCTACAAACAACCAACATTAGCATATGTAGCTTAAGAAACAAGGTTCATGAAATCAATAACTTAGTAGTATAACAGATGACATACATATACTGACTATCTCTGAAACTCACTTACGTAATACCTTTGATGATACAGCGGTAGCAAAACATGGTTTCAACATCTACAGACAGGAATGCCATTGGTGGAGGTGTTGTGTGTATGAGTCATTTAACAACACTATCAACAAGGTAGGTCCTACAGGCCCTAGTCTCTACCTTCTTAACAACACTATCAACAAGGCAGGTCCTACAGGCCCTAGTTTCTACCTTCTTAACAACACTATCAACAAGGCAGGTCCTACAGGCCCTAGTTTCTACCTTCTTAACAGCACTATCAACAAGGCAGGTCCTACAGGCCCTAGTTTCTACCTTCTTAACAACACTGTCAACAAGGCAGGTCCTACAGGCCCTAGTTTCTACCTTCTTAACAGCACTATCAACAAGGCAGGTCCTACAGGCCCTAGTTTCTACCTTCTTAACAACACTATCAACAAGGCAGGTCCTACAGGCTCTAGTTTCTACCTTCTTAACAACACGATCAACAAGGCAGGTCCTACAGGCCCTAGTCTCTACCTTCTTAACAACACTATCAACAAGGCAGGTCCTACAGGCCCTAGTTTCTACCTTCTTAACAACACTATCAACAAGGCAGGTCCTACAGACCCTAGTATCTACCTTCTTAACAACACTATCAACAAGGCAGGTCCTACAGGCCCTAGTTTTTACCTTCTTAACAACACTATCAACAAGGCAGGTCCTACAGGCTCTAGTGTCTACCTTCTTAACAACACGATCAACAAGGCAGGTCCTACAGGCCCTAGTCTTTACCTTCTTAACAACACTATCAACAAGGCAGGTCCTACAGGCCCTAGTTTCTACCTTCTTAACAACACTATCAACAAGGCAGGTCCTACAGACCCTAGTATCTACCTTCTTAACAACACTATCAACAAGGCAGGTCCTACAGGCCCTAGTTTTTACCTTCTTAACAACACTATCAACAAGGCAGGTCCTACAGGCTCTAGTTTCTACCTTCTTAACAACACGATCAACAAGGCAGGTCCTACAGGCCCTAGTCTCTACCTTCTTAACAACACTATCAACAAGGCAGGTCCTACAGGCCCTAGTTTCTACCTTCTTAACAACACTATCAACAAGGCAGGTCCTACAGGCTCTAGTTTCTACCTTCTTAACAACACGATCAACAAGGCAGGTCCTACAGGCCCTAGTCTCTACCTTCTTAACAACACTATCAACAAGGCAGGTCCTACAGGCCCTAGTTTCTACCTTCTTAACAACACTATCAACAAGGCAGGTCCTACAGGCCCTAGTATCTACCTTCTTAACAACACTATCAACAAGGCAGGTCCTACAGGCCCTAGTTTTTACCTTCTTAACAACACTATCAACAAGGCAGGTCCTACAGGCCCTAGTTTCTACCTTCTTAACAACACTATCAACAAGGCAGGTCCTACAGGCCCTAGTTTCTACCTTCTTAACAACACGATCAACAAGGCAGGTCCTACAGGCCCTAGTCTCTACCTTCTTAACAACACTATCAACAAGGCAGGTCCTACAGGCCCTAGTTTCTACCTTCTTAACAGCACTATCAACAAGGCAGGTCCTACAGGCCCTAGTTTCTACCTTCTTAACAACACTATCAACAAGGCAGGCCCTAGTTTCTACCTTCTTAACAACACTATCAACAAGGCAGGTCCTACAGGCCCTAGTTTCTACCTTCTTAACAACACTATCAACAAGGCAGGTCCTACAGGCCCTAGTTTCTACTTTCTTAACAACACTATCAACAAGGCAGGTCCTACAGGCCCTAGTTTCTACCTTCTTAACAACACTATCAACAAGTCAGGTCCTACAGGCCCTAGTTTCTACTTTCTTAACAACACTATCAACAAGGCAGGTCCTACAGGCCCTAGTTTCTACCTTCTTAACAACACTATCAACAAGGCAGGTCCTACAGGCCCTAGTTTTTACCTTCTTAACAGCACTATCAACAAGGCAGGTCCTACAGGCCCTAGTTTCTACCTTCTTAACAACACTATCAACAAGGCAGGTCCTACAGGCCCTAGTTTCTACCTTCTTAACAACACTATCAACAAGGCAGGTCCTACAGGCCCTAGTTTCTACCTTCTTAACAACACTATCAACAAGGCAGGTCCTACAGGCCCTAGTTTCTACCTTCTTAACAACACTATCAACAAGGCAGGTCCTACAGGCCCTAGTTTTTACCTTCTTAACAGCACTATCAACAAGGCAGGTCCTACAGGCCCTAGTTTCTACCTTCTTAACAACACTATCAACAAGGCAGGTCCTACAGGCCCTAGTTTCTACCTTCTTAACAACACTATCAACAAGGCAGGTCCTACAGGCCCTAGTTTCTACCTTCTTAACAACACTATCAACAAGGCAGGTCCTACAGGCTCTAGTTTCTACCTTCTTAACAACACGATCAACAAGGCAGGTCCTACAGGCCCTAGTCTCTACCTTCTTAACAACACTATCAACAAGGCAGGTCCTACAGGCCCTAGTTTTTACCTTCTTAACAGCACTATCAACAAGGCAGGTCCTACAGGCCCTAGTTTTGTTGCACCTTGACTACTGTTCAGTCGTGTGGTCAGGTGCCCTAAATAGGGAGTTAGGAAAATTGCAGTTGGCCCAGAACAGGTCATCACTGCCGGCCCTTAAATGTACATGGAAAGCTAATATTAATAATATGCATGTCAATCTCTCCTGGCTCAAAGTGGAGGAGAGATTGACTTCATCACTACTTGTATTTGTGAGAGGTATTGACATGTTGAAAGCACCAAGCTGTCTGTTTTAACTACTAGCACACAGCTCAGACACCCATTCATACCCCACAAGACATGCCACCAGAGGTCTCTTCCCAGTCCCCAAGTCCAGAACAGACTATGGGAGGCGCACAGTACTACATAGAGCCATGACTACATGGAACTCTATTCCACATCAGGTAACTGATGCAGCAGGAGAATCAGATTTAAAAAACAGATTAAAAAACACCTTATGGAACAGCGGGGACTGTGAAGCAACACAAACATAGACACAGGGTTTCTGTGTGTCATGTCTTCCTAAGCTATGGACTGACTGGTCTAAATGGAACATTTAGTGACTCAAAGGCCCTGTGTGTCTTTAGGGCAAGCACACACACACACACACACACACACACACACACACACACACACACACACACACACACACGCACACACACACACACACACCAGTTCCACTGTTGCTGTTTCTAATTACCCTTCTCCCCATGCAGACCCAGTGAGGTTTAACATCATAGGACTGTTCTGAATAATGAGGTTATCACATCCCAGGCCTCAGGTAACGCCTCAATCTCTAAACCCACTCCCTCTCTTCATCCCTCACTCCCTCTATACATCTCTAAACCCACTCCCTCTCTTCATCCCCCACTCCCTCTATACATCTCTAAACCCACTCCCTCTCTTCATCCCCCACTCCCTCTATACATCTCTAAACCCACTCCCTCTCTTCATCCCCCACTCCCTCTATACATCTCTAAACCCACTCCCTCTCTTCATCCCCCACTCCCTCTATACATCTCTAAACCCACTCCCTCTCTTCATCCCTGCTTCCCTCCACCATCTTTCCATCCCTCGCTCACGAGGGCGCAGTCTGACGTGGAGCAGAGAAAACACATCAACTAATATCACCAGTTTCCATATTCCATTTAAATTATAGGTATTATCTTAATGAACAGCATGACTCAACGACTGTGTTATTGAATTAGTCAGCTGTGACTGCTGCTGTACGTTCTCCAAAACCTTAGAATAGCTTTATTAATTGCCTGCATCCCTAATGGCATCCTACTACCTATATAGCGCACAATTTTTTAAACCAGAAAGAAGTGCACTATAAAGGGAATAGGGTGCCATTTGGGACACATGTTTAAAGCAGCAAATAAAGCATCAGCTTCTTTGATCATTCCTCCAGGCAGCATCATTCCTCCAGGCAGCATCCGTGGTACCAGTTATATTAACAGACCAGCGTTCCTCAGTAGCAGCATCAGTTATATTAACAGACCAGCGTTCCTCAGTAGCAGCATCAGTTATATTAACAGACCAGCGTTCCTCAGTAGCAGCATCAGTTATATTAACAGACCAGCGTTCCTCAGTAGCAGCATCAGTTATATTAACAGACCAGCGTTCCTCAGTAGCAGCATCAGTTATATTAACAGACCAGAGTTCTTCAGTAGCAGCATCAGTTAAATTAACAGACCAGCGTTCCTCAGTAGAAGGGAGAGAGTATAATGGTCTCAACATTATAGGGTGACTCATCATTAAGATCATGTTTAGAGCTCTGTGACTCGTCATTAAGATCATCGTTAGAGCTCTGTGACTCATCATTAAGATCATGGTTAGAGCTCTGTGACTCATCATTAAGATCATGGTTAGAGCTCTGTGACTCGTCATTAAGATCATGGTTAGAGCTCTGTGACTCGTCATTAAGATCATGGTTAGAGCTCTGTGACTCGTCATTAAGATCATGGTTAGAGCTCTGTGACTCGTCATTAAGATCATGGTTAGAGCCCTGTGACTCGTCATTAAGATCATGGTTAGAGCTCTGTGACTCGTCATTAAGATCATGGTTAGAGCTCTGTGACTCGTCATTAAGATCATGGTTAGAGCTCTGTGACTCATCATTAAGATCATGGTTAGAGCTCTGTGACTCGTCATTAAGATCATGGTTAGAGCTCTGTGACTCATCATTAAGATCATGGTTAGAGCTCTGTGACTCGTCATTAAGATCATGGTTAGAGCTCTGTGACTCATCATTAAGATCATGGTTAGAGCTTGGTGACTCATCATTAAGATCATGGTTAGAGCTCTGTGACTCGTCATTAAGATCATGGTTAGAGCTCTGTGACTCGTCATTAAGATCATGGTTAGAGCTAGCTCCGTCTGTCTCTGGGATGGGTAGGATGTGATGGGCGTTATGTTCTCTCTGGGCTGGGGAGGATGTGAGGGGACATTATGTTCTCTCTGGGCTGGGGAGGATGTGAGGGTAATTATGTTATCTCTGGGCTGGGGAGGATGTGAGGTGCATTATGTTCTCTGTGTCTCTGGGCTGGGGAGGATTCGAGGGGGAATTATGTTCTCTCTGGACTGGGGAGGATGTGAGGGGACATTATGTTCTCTCTGTCTCTGGACTGGGGAGGATTCGAGGGGGCATTATGTTCTCTCTGGGCTGGGGGGGATGTGAGTGAACATTATGTTCTCTCTGGGCTGGGGAGGATGTGAGGGGCATTATGTTCTCTCTAGGCTGGGGAGGATGTGAGGGGACATTATGTTCTCTCTGGGCTGGGGAGGATGTGAGTGAACATTATGTTCTCTCTGGCCTGGGGAAGATGTGAGGAGCATTATGTTTTCCGTGTCTCTGGGCTGGGGCAGACGTGAGGGGAAATTATGTTCTCTCTGGGCTGGGGAGGATGTGAGGGGGCATTATGTTCTCTCTGGGCTGGGCAGGATGTGAGGGGCGTTATGTTCTCTCTGGGCTGGGGAGGATGTGAGGGGGAATTATGTTCTCTCTAGGCTGGGGAGGATGTGAGGGGCATTATGTTCTCTCTGGGCTGGGGAGGATGTGAGGGGGCATTATGTTCTCTCTGGGCTGGGGAGGATGTGAGGGGGCATTATGTTCTCTGTGTCTCTGGGCTGGGGAGGATGTGAGGGAGTATTATGTTCTCTCTGGGCTGGGGAGGATGTGAGGGGGATGATGTTCTCTCTGGGCTGGGCTGGGGAGGATGTGAAGGGGATGATGTTCTCTCTGGGCTGGGGAGGATGTGAGGGAGCATTATGTTCTCTCTGGGCTGGGGAGGATGTGAGGGGCATTATGTTCTCTCTGAGCTGGGCTGGGGAGGATGTGAGGGACATTATGTTCTCTCTGGGCTGGGGAGGATGTGAGGGTATTTATGTTCTCTCTGGGCTGGGAAGGATGTGAGGTGCATTATGTTCTCTGTGTCTCTGGGCTGGGGAGGATTCGAGGGGGAATTATGTTCTCTCTGGACTGGGGAGGATGTGAGGGGACATTATGTTCTCTGTGTCTCTGGGCTGGGGAGGATGTGAGGTGCATTATGTTCTCTCTGTCTCTGGGCTGGGGAGGATGTGAGGTGCATTATGTTCTCTCTGTCTCTGGGCTGGGGAGGATGTGAGGGGACATTATGTTCTCTCTGGGCTGGGGAGGATGTGAGTGAACATTATGTTCTCTCTGGGCTGGGGTGGATGTGAGGGGCATTATTTTCTCCGTGTCTCTGGGCTGGGGAGGACGTGAGGGGGCATTATGTTCTCTCTAGGCTGGGGAGGATGTGAGGGAGCATTATGTTCTCTCTGGGCTGGGGAGGATGTGAGGGGCATTATGTTCTCTCTGGGCTGGGGAGGATGTGAGGGGCATTATGTTCTCTCTGGGCTGGGGAGGATGTGAGGGGGTATTATGTTCTCTCTGGGCTGGGGAGGATGTGAGGGGCATTATGTTCTCTCTGGGCTGGGGAGGATGTGAGGGGCATTATGTTCTCTCTAGGCTGGGGAGGATGTGAGGGGGCATTATGTTCTCTCTAGGCTGGGGAGGATGTGAGGGGGCATTATGTTCTCTCTGGGCTGGGGAGGATGTGAGGGGCATTATGTTCTCTCTAGGCTGGGGAGGATGTGAGGGGGCATTATGTTCTCTGTGTCTCTGGGCTGGGGAGGATGTGAGGGGACATTATGTTCTCTCTGGGCTGGGGGGGATGTGAGGGGACATTATGTTCTCTCTAGGCTGGGGAGGATGTGAGGGGGCATTATGTTCTCTCTAGACTGGGGAGGATGTGAGGGGACATTATGTTCTCTCTGGGCTGGGGTGGATGTGAGGGGCATTATGTTCTCTCTGGGCTGGGGAGGATGTGAGGGGCATTATGTTCTCTCTAGGCTGGGGAGGATGTGAGGGGGCATTATGTTCTCTCTAGGCTGGGGAGGATGTGAGGGGCATTATGTTCTCTCTAGGCTTGGGAGGACGTGAGGGGGAATTATGTTCTCTCTGGGCTGGGGAGGATGTGAGGGGCATTATGTTCTCTCTGGGCTGGGGAGGATGTGAGGGGCATTATGTTCTCTCTGGGCTGGGGAGGATGTGAGGGGGCATTATGTTCTCTCTGGGCTGGGGAGGATGTGAGGGGCGTTATGTTCTCTCTAGGCTTGGGAGGATGTGAGGGGCGTTATGTTCTCTCTGTCTCTAGGCTGGGGGGGATGTGAGGGAGTATTATGTTCTCTCTGTTAGAGTCTGTCCTGGATAGGTCCCACTCTAAGACATTACAGTGTATCCTGGATAGGTCCCACTCTAAGACATTACAGTGTATCCTGGATAGGTCCCACTCTGAGACATTGCAGTGTATCTTGGATAGGACCCACTCTAAGACATTACAGTGTATCCTGGATAGGTCCCACTCTAATACATTGTTAGAGTCTATCTTGGATAGGACCCACTCTAAGACATTACAGTGTATCCTGGATAGGTCCCACTCTAAGACATTACAGTGTATCCTGGATAGGACCCACTCTAAGACATTACAGTGTATCCTGGATAGGTCCCACTCTAATACATTGCTAGAGTCTATCCTGGATAGGACCCACTCTAAGACATTACAGTGTATCTTGGATAGGACCCACTCCAAGACATTACAGTGTATCCTGGATAGGACCCACTCTAAGACATTACAGTGTATCCTGGATTGGACCCACTATAAGACATTACAGTATATCCTGGATAGGTCCCACTCTAATACATTGTTAGAGTCTATCCTGGATAGGACCCACTATAAGACATTACAGTCTATCCTGGATAGGTCCCACTCTAAGACATTACAGTGTATCCTGGATAGGTCCCACTCTGAGACATTGCAGTGTATCTTGGATAGGACCCACTCTAAGACATTACAGTGTATCCTGGATAGGTCCCACTCTAATACATTGTTAGAGTCTATCTTGGATAGGACCCACTCTAAGACATTACAGTGTATCCTGGATAGGTCCCACTCTAAGACATTACAGTGTATCCTGGATAGGACCCACTCTAAGACATTACAGTGTATCCTGGATAGGTCCCACTCTAATACATTGTTAGAGTCTATCCTGGATAGGACCCACTCTAAGACATTACAGTGTATCTTGGATAGGACCCACTCCAAGACATTACAGTGTATCCTGGATAGGACCCACTCTAAGACATTACAGTGTATCCTGGATTGGACCCACTATAAGACATTACAGTATATCCTGGATAGGTCCCACTCTAATACATTGTTAGAGTCTATCCTGGATAGGACCCACTATAAGACATTACAGTCTATCCTGGATAGGACCCACTCTCAGACATTACAGTCTATCCTGGATAGGACCCACTCTCAGACATTACAGTGTATCCTGGATAGGACCCACTCTCAGACATTACAGTCTATCCTGGATAGGACCCACTCTAAGACATTACAGTGTATCCTGGATAGGACCCACTCTCAGACATTACAGTCTATCCTGGATAGGACCCACTCTCAGACATTACAGAGTATCCTGGATAGGACCCACTCTAAGACATTACAGTGTATCCTGGATAGGTCCCACTCTCAGACATTACAGTGTATCCTGGATTGGTCCCACTCTAATACATTGTTAGAGTCTATCCTGGATAGGACCCACTCTAAGACATTACAGTGTATCTTGGATAGGACCCACTCCAAGACATTACAGTGTATCCTGGATAGGACCCACTCTAAGACATTACAGTGTATCCTGGATAGGACCCACTATAAGACATTACAGTATATCCTGGATAGGTCCCACTCTAATACATTGTTAGAGTCTATCCTGGATAGGACCCACTATAAGACATTACAGTCTATCCTGGATAGGACCCACTCTCAGACATTACAGTCTATCCTGGATAGGACCCACTCTCAGACATTACAGTGTATCCTGGATAGGACCCACTC
This sequence comes from Salvelinus alpinus, assembly GCF_045679555.1. Taxonomy (NCBI): domain Eukaryota; kingdom Metazoa; phylum Chordata; class Actinopteri; order Salmoniformes; family Salmonidae; genus Salvelinus; species Salvelinus alpinus. Next base: position 16,198,376 of record NC_092092.1, on the reverse strand, counting down.
TCAGACATTACAGTCTATCCTGGATAGGACCCACTCTAAGACATTACAGTGTATCAATTTCAATCAATCAATCAATCAATTTTATTTTATATAGCCCTTCGTACATCAGCTAATATCTCGAAGTGCTGTACAGACACCCAGCCTATAACCCCAAACAGCTAGTAATGCAGGTGTAGAAGCACGGTGGCTAGGAAAAACTCCCTAGAAAGGCCAAAACCTAGGAAGAAACCTAGAGAGGAACCAGGCTATGAGGGGTGGCCAGTCCTCTTCTGGCTGTGCCGGGTGGAGATTATAACAGAACTATGCCAAGATGTTCAAAAATGTTCATAAGTGACAAGCATGGTCAAATAATAATCATGAATAATTTTCAGTTGGCTTTTCATAGCCGATCATCAAGAGTTGAAAAACAACAGGTCTGGGACAGGTGGCGGTTCCATAACCGCAGGCAGAACAGCTGAAACTGGAATAGCAGCAAGGCCAGGCGGACTGGGGACAGCAAGGAGTCACCACGGGCGGCAGTCCCGACGCATGGTCCTAGGGCCCAGGTCCTCCGAGAGAAAGAAAGAGAGAAGGAGAAAATTAGAGAGAGCCAAGATTTTCAAAATTTCCATAAATGACAAGCATGGTCAAATAATAATCAGGAATAAATCTCAGTTGGCTTTTCATAGCCGATCATTAAGAGTTGAAAACAGCAGGTCTGGGACAGGTAGGGGTTCCATGACCGCAGGCAGAACAGTTGAAACTGGAATAGCAGCAAGGCCAGGCGGACTGGGGACAGCAAGGAGTCACCACGGCCGGTAGTCCCGACGTATGGTCCTAGGGCTCAGGTCCTCCGAGAGAAATAAAGAGAGAAGGAGAAAATTAGAGAGAGCCAAGATTTTCAAAATGTTCATAAATGACAAGCATGGTCAAATAATAATCAGGAATAAATCTCAGTTGGCTTTTCATAGCCGATCATTAAGAGTTGAAAACAGCAGGTCTGGGACAGGTAGGGGTTCCGTAACCACAGGCAGAACAGTTGAAACTGGAATAGCAGCAAGGCCAGGCGGACTGGGGACAGCAAGGTGTCATCATGCCCGGTAGTCCTGACGTATGGTCCTAGGGCTCAGGTTCTCAGAGAGAAAGAGAGAACGAGAGAATTAGAGAGAGCATACTTAAATTCACACAGGACACTGGATAAGACAGGAGAAGTACTCCAGGTAACCAACTGACCCTAGCCCCCCGACACAAACTACTGCAGCATAAATACTGGAGGCTGAGACAGGAGCGGTCAGGAGACACTGTGGCCCCATCCGAAGAAACCCCCGGACAGGGCCAAATAGGAAGGATATAACCCCACCCACTTTGCCAAAGCACAGCCCCCGCACCACTAGAGGGAAATCCTCAACCACCAACTTACAATCCTGAGACAAGGCCGAGTATAGCCCACAAAGGTCTCCACCACAGCACAAACCAAGGGGGGGCGCCAACCCAGACAGGAAGATCACGTCAGTAACTCAACCCACTCAAGTGACGCACCCCTCCTAGGGACGGCATGAAAGAGCACCAGCAAGCCAGTGACTCAGCCCCTGTAACAGGGTTAGAGGCAGAGAATCCCAGTGGAGAGAGGGGAACCGGCCTGGCAGAGACAGCAAGGGCGGTTCGTTGCTCCAGAGCCTTTCCGTTCACCTTCACACTCCTGGGCCAGGCTACACTCAATCATATGACCTACTGAAGAGATAAGTCTTCAGTAAAGACTTAAAGGTTGAGACCGAGTCTGCGTCTCTCACATGGGTAGGCAGACTGTTCCATAAAAATGGAGATCTATAGGAGAAAGCCCTGCCTCCCGCTGTTTGCTTAGAAATTCTAGGGACAATTAGGAGGCCTGCGTCTTGTGACCGTAGCGTACGTATTGGTATGTACGGCAGGACCAACTCGGAAAGATAGGTAGGAGCAAGCCCATGTAACGCTTTATAGGTTAACAGTAAAACCTTGAAATCAGCCCTTGCCTTAACAGGAAGCCAGTGTAGGGAAGCTAGCACTGGAGTAATATGATCAAATTTCTTGGTTCTAGTCAGGATTCTAGCAGCCGTATTTAGCACTAACTGAAGTTTATTTAGTGCTTTATCCGGGTAGCCGGAAAGTAGAGCATTGCAGTAGTCTAACCTAGAAGTAACAAATGCATGGATTAATTTTTCTGCATCATTTTTGGACAGAAAATTTCTGATTTTTGCAATGTTACGTAGATGGAAAAAAGCTGTCCTTGAAACAGTCTTGATATGTTCGTCAAAAGAGAGATCAGGGTCAAGAGTAACGCCGAGGTCCTTCACAGTTTTATTTGAGACGACTTTACAACCATCAAGATGAATTGTCAGATTTAACAGAAGATCTCTTTGTTTCTTGGGACCTAGAACAAGCATCTCTGTTTTGTCCGAGTTTAAAAGTAGAAAGTTTTCAGCCATCCACTTCCTTATGTCTGAAACACAGGCTTCTAGCGAGGGCAATTTTGGGGCTTCACCATGTTTCATTGAAATGTACAGCTGTGTGTCATCCGCATAGCAGTGAAAGTTAACATTATGTTTTCGAATAACATCCCCAAGAGGTAAAATATATAGTGAAAACAATAGTGGTCCTAAAACGGAACCTTGAGGAACACCGAAATGTACAGTTGATTTGTCAGAGGACAGACCATTCACAGAGACAAACTGATATCTTTCCGACAGGTAAGATCTAAACCAGGCCAGAACTTGTCCGTGTAGACCAATTTGGGTTTCCAGTCTCTCCAAAAGAATGTGGTGATCGATGGTGTCAAAGGCAGCACTAAGGTCTAGTAGCACGAGGACAGATGCAGAGCCTCGGTCTGACGCCATTAAAAGGTCATTTACCACCTTCACAAGTGCAGTCTCAGTGCTATGATGGGGTCTAAAACCAGACTGAAGCATTTCGTATACATTATTTGTCTTCAGAAAGGCAGTGAGTTGCTGCGCAACAGCTTTTTCTAAAATCTTTGAGAGGAATGGAAGATTCGATATAGGCCGATAGTTTTTTATATTTTCCGGGTCAAGGTTTGGCTTTTTCAAGAGAGGCTTTATCACTGCCACTTTTAGTGAGTTTGGTACACATCCGGTGGATAGAGAGCTGTTTATTATGTTCAACATAGGAGGGCCAAGCACAGGAAGCAGCTCCTTCAGCAGTTTAGTAGGAATAGGATCCAGTATGCAGCTTGAAGGTTTAGAGGCCATGATTATTTTCATCATTGTGTCAAGAGATATAGTACTAAAACACTTAAGTGTCTCTCCCGATCCCAGGCCCTCGCAGAGCTGTGCAGATCCAGGACAGCTAAGCCCTGGAGGAATACGCAGATTCAAAGAGGAGTCCGTAATTTGCTTTCTAATGGTCATGATCTTTTCCTCAAAGAAGTTCATGAATTTATTACTGCTGAAGTGAAAGCCATCCTCTCTTGGGGAATGCTGCTTTTTAGTTAGTTTCGCAACAGTATCAAAAAGAAATTTTGGATTGTTCTTATTTTCCTCGATTAAGTTGGAAAAGTAGGATGAGCGAGCAGCAGTGAGGGCTCTTCGGTACTGCACGGTACTGTCTTTCCAAGCTAGTCGGAAGACTTCCAGTTTGGTGTGGCGCCATTTCCGTTCCAATTTCCTGGAAGCTTGCTTCAAAGCTCGGGTATTTTCTGTATACCAGGGAGCTAGTTTCTTATGACAAATGTTTTTCGTTTTTAGGGGTGCAACTGCATCTAGGGTATTGCGCAAGGTTAAATTGAGTTCCTCAGTTAGGTGGTTAACTGATTTTTGTCCTCTGACGTCCTTGGGTAGGCAGAAGGAGTCTGGAAGGGCATCAAGGAATTTTTGTGTTGTCTGAGAATTTATAGCACGACTTTTGATGCTCCTTGGTTGGGGTCTGAGCAGATTATTTGTTGCGATTGCAAACGTAATAAAATGGTGGTCCGATAGTCCAGGATTATGTGGAAAAACATTAAGATCTACAACATTTATTCCATGGGACAAAACTAGGTCCAGAGTATGACTGTGGCAGTGAGTAGGTCCAGAGACATGTTGGACAAAACCCACTGAGTCGATAATGGCTCCGAAAGACTTTTGGAGTGGGTCTGTGGACTTCTCCATGTGAATATTAAAATCACCAAAAATTAGAATATGATCTGCTATGACTACAAGGTCTGATAGGAATTCAGGAAACTCAGAGAGGAACGCTGTATATGGCCCAGGAGGCCTGTAAACAGTAGCTATAAAAAGTGATTGAGTAGGCTGCATAGATTTCATGACTAGAAGCTCAAAAGACGAAAACGCCATTTTTTTTTTTGTAAATTGAAATTTGCTATCGTAAATGTTAGCAACACCTCCGCCTTTGCGGGATGCACGGGGGATATGGTCACTAGTGTAACCAGGAGGTGAGGCCTCATTTAACACAGTAAATTCATCAGGCTTAAGCCATGTTTCAGTCAGGCCAATCACATCAAGATTATGATCAGTGATTAGTTCATTGACTATGACTGCCTTTGAAGTGAGGGATCTAACATTAAGTAACCCTATTTTGAGATGTGAGGTATCACGATCTCTTTCAATGATGGCAGGAATGGAGGAGGTCTTTATCCTAATAAGATTGCTAAGGCGAACACCGCCATGTTTAGTTTTGCCCAACCTAGGTCGAGGCACAGACACAGTCTCAATGGGTATGGCTGAGCTGACTACACTGACTGTGCTATTGGCAGACTCCACTAAGCTGGCAGGTTGGCTAACAGCCTGCTGCCTGGCCTGCACCCTATTTCATTGTGGGGCTAGAGGAGTTAGAGCCCTGTCTATGTTGGTAGATAAGATGAGAGCACCCCTCCAGCTAGGATGGAGTCCGTCACTCCTCAGCAGGTCAGGCTTGGTCCTGTTTGTGGGTGAGTCCCAGAAAGAGGGCCAATTATCTACAAATTCTATCTTTTGGGAGGGGCAGAAAACAGTTTTCAACCAGCGATTGAGTGCTGAGACTCTGCTGTAGAGCTCGTCACTCCCCCTAACTGGGAGGGGGCCAGAGACAATTACTCGATGCCGACACATCTTTCTAGCTGATTTACACGCTGAAGCTATGTTGCACTTGGTGACCTCTGACTGTTTCATCCTAACATCGTTGGTGCCGACGTGGATAACAATATCTCTATACTCTCTACACTCGCCAGATTTAGCTTTAGCCAGCACCATCTTTAGATTAGCCTTAACGTCGGTAGCCCTGCCCCCTGGTAAACAGTGTATGATCGCTGGGTGATTCGCTTTAAGTCTAATACTGCGGGTAATGGAGTCGCCAATGACTAGGGTTTTCAATTTGTCAGAGCTAATGGTGGGAGCCTTCGGCGTCTCAGACCCCGTAACGGGAGGAGTAGAGACAAGAGAAGACTCAGACTCAGACTCCTATCCTGGATAGGACCCACTCTCAGACATTACAGTCTATCCTGGATAGGACCCACTCTCAGACATTACAGAGTATCCTGGATAGGACCCACTCTAAGACATTACAGTGTATCCTGGATAGGTCCCACTCTAAGACATTACAGTGTATCCTGGATAGGTCCCACTCTAAGACATTACAGTGTATCCTGGATAGGACCCACTCTAAGACATTACAGTGTATCCTGGATAGGACCCACTCTAAGACATTACAGTGTATCCTGGATAGGTCCCACTCTAAGACATTAGAGTGTATCCTGGATAGGTCCCACTCTAAGACATTACAGTGTATCCTGGATAGGTCCCACTCTAAGACATTACAGTGTATCCTGGATAGGACCCACTCTAAGACATTACAGTGTATCCTGGATAGGACCCACTCTAAGACATTACAGTGTATCCTGGATAGGTCCCACTCTAATACATTGTTAGAGTCTATCCTGGATAGGACCCACTATAAGACATTACAGTCTATCCTGGATAGGACCCACTCTCAGACATTACAGTCTATCCTGGATAGGACCCACTCTCAGACATTACAGTGTATCCTGGATAGGACCCACTCTCAGACATTACAGTCTATCCTGGATAGGACCCACTCTCAGACATTACAGAGTATCCTGGATAGGTCCAACTCTAAGACATTACAGTGTATCCTGGATAGGTCCCACTCTAAGACATTACAGTGTATCCTGGATAGGTCCCACTCTAAGACATTACAGTGTATCCTGGATAGGACCCACTCTAAGACATTACAGTGTATCCTGGATAGGACCCACTCTAAGACATTACAGTGTATCCTGGATAGGTCCCACTCTAAGACATTACAGTGTATCCTGGATAGGTCCCACTCTAAGACATTACAGTGTATCCTGGATAGGTCCCACTCTAAGACATTACAGTGTATCCTGGATAGGACCCACTCTAAGACATTACAGTGTATCCTGGATAGGACCCACTCTAAGACATTACAGTGTATCCTGGATAGGTCCCACTCTAAGATATTACAGTGTATCCTGGATAGGACCCACTCTAAGACATTACAGTGTATTCTGGATAGGACCCACTCTAAGACATTACAGTGTATCCTGGATAGGACCCACTCTAAGACATTACAGTGTATCCTGGATAGGACCCACTCTAAGACATTACAGTGTATCCTGGATAGGTCCCACTCTAAGATATTACAGTGTATCCTGGATAGGACCCACTCTAAGACATTACAGTGTATTCTGGATAGGACCCACTATAAGACATTACAGTGTATCCTGGATAGGACCCACTCTAAGACATTACAGTGTATCCTGGATAGGACCCACTCTAAAACATTACAGTGTATCCTGGATAGGTCCCACTCTGAGACATTACAGTGTATCCTGGATAGGTCCCACTCTAGGACATTGTTACAGTCTATCCTGGATAGGACCCACTCTAAGACATTACAGTCTATCCTGGATAGGTCCCACTATAAGACATTGCAGTGTATCCTGGATAGGACCCACTCTGAGACATTACAGTCTATCCTGGATAGGACCCACTCTAAGACATTACAGTCTATCCTGGATAGGTCCCACTATAAGACATTGCAGTGTATCCTGGATAGGACCCACTCTAAGACATTACAGTCTATCCTGGATAGGACCCACTCTAAGACATTACAGTCTATCCTGGATAGGTCCCACTATAAGACATTGCAGTGTATCCTGGATAGGACCCACTCTAAGACATTACAGTCTATCCTGGATAGGACCCACTCTAAGACATTACAGTGTATCCTGGATAGGACCCACTCTAAGACATTACAGTGTATCCTGGATAGGACCCACTCTAAGACATTACAGTGTATCCTGGATAGGTCCCACTCTAAGACATTACAGTGTATCCTGGATAGGACCCACTCTAAGACATTGTTAGAGTCTATCCTGGATAGGACCCACTATAAGACATTACAGTGTATCCTGGATAGGACCCACTCTAAGACATTACAGTGTATCCTGGATAGGTCCCACTCTAAGACATTACAGTGTATCCTGGATAGGACCCACTCTAAGACATTACAGTGTATCCTGGATAGGACCCACTCTAAGACATTACAGTGTATCCTGGATAGGTCCCACTCTAAGACATTACAGTGTATCCTGGATAGGACCCACTCTAAGACATTGTTAGAGTCTATCCTGGATAGGTCCCACTCTAAGACATTACAGTGTATCCTGGATAGGTCCCACTCTCAGACATTACAGTCTATCCTGGATAGGACCCACTCTAAGACATTACAGTGTATCCTGGATAGGACCCACTCTAAGACATTACAGTCTATCCTGGATAGGTCCCACTCTAAGACATTACAGTGTATCCTGGATAGGTCCCACTCTAAGACATTACAGTGTATCCTGGATAGGACCCACTCTAAGACATTACAGTGTATCCTGGATAGGACCCACTCTAAGACATTACAGTGTATCCTGGATAGGACCCACTCTAAGACATTACAGTGTATCCTGGATAGGTCCCACTCTAAGACATTGTTAGAGTCTATCCTGGATAGGTCCCACTCTAAGACATTACAGTGTATCCTGGATAGGACCCACTCTAAGACATTACAGTCTATCCTGGATAGGACCCACTCTAAGACATTACAGTGTATCCTGGATAGGTCCCACTCTAAGACATTACAGTGTAGCCTGGATAGGACCCACTCTAAGACATTACAGTGTATCCTGGATAGGTCCCACTATAGGACATTGTTACAGTCTATCCTGGATAGGTCCCACTCTAAGATATTACAGTGTATCCTGGATAGGACCCACTCTAAGACATTACAGTGTATCCTGGATAGGACCCACTCTGAGACATTACAGTGTATCCTGGATAGGACCCACTCTAAGACATTGTTAGAGTCTATCCTGGATAGGTCCCACTCTAAGACATTACAGTCTATCCTGGATAGGTCCCACTCTAAGACATTACAGTCTATCCTGGATAGGTCCCACTCTAAGACATTACAGTCTATCCTGGATAGGACCCACTCTAAGATATTACAGTGTATCCTGGATAGGACCCACTCTAAGACATTACAGTGTATCCTGGATAGGACCCACTCTAAGACATTACAGTGTATCCTGGATAGGACCCACTCTAAGACATTACAGTGTATCCTGGATAGGACCCACTCTAAGACATTACAGTGTATCCTGGATAGGTCCCACTCTAATACATTGTTAGAGTCTATCCTGGATAGGACCCACTATAAGACATTACAGTCTATCCTGGATAGGACCCACTCTCAGACATTACAGTCTATCCTGGATAGGACCCACTCTCAGACATTACAGTGTATCCTGGATAGGACCCACTCTCAGACATTACAGTCTATCCTGGATAGGACCCACTCTCAGACATTACAGAGTATCCTGGATAGGTCCCACTCTAAGACATTACAGTGTATCCTGGATAGGTCCCACTCTAAGACATTACAGTGTATCCTGGATAGGTCCCACTCTAAGACATTACAGTGTATCCTGGATAGGACCCACTCTAAGACATTACAGTGTATCCTGGATAGGACCCACTCTAAGACATTACAGTGTATCCTGGATAGGTCCCACTCTAAGATATTACAGTGTATCCTGGATAGGACCCACTCTAAGACATTACAGTGTATTCTGGATAGGACCCACTATAAGACATTACAGTGTATCCTGGATAGGACCCACTCTAAGACATTACAGTGTATCCTGGATAGGACCCACTCTAAGACATTACAGTGTATCCTGGATAGGTCCCACTCTAAGACATTACAGTGTATCCTGGATAGGACCCACTCTAAGACATTACAGTCTATCCTGGATAGGACCCACTCTAAGACATTACAGTGTATCCTGGATAGGTCCCACTCTAAGACATTACAGTGTAGCCTGGATAGGACCCACTCTAAGACATTACAGTGTATCCTGGATAGGTCCCACTATAGGACATTGTTACAGTCTATCCTGGATAGGTCCCACTCTAAGATATTACAGTGTATCCTGGATAGGACCCACTCTAAGACATTACAGTGTATCCTGGATAGGACCCACTCTGAGACATTACAGTGTATCCTGGATAGGACCCACTCTAAGACATTGTTAGAGTCTATCCTGGATAGGTCCCACTCTAAGACATTACAGTCTATCCTGGATAGGTCCCACTCTAAGACATTACAGTCTATCCTGGATAGGTCCCACTCTAAGACATTACAGTCTATCCTGGATAGGACCCACTCTAAGATATTACAGTGTATCCTGGATAGGACCCACTCTAAGACATTACAGTGTATCCTGGATAGGACCCACTCTAAGACATTACAGTGTATCCTGGATAGGACCCACTCTAAGACATTACAGTGTATCCTGGATAGGACCCACTCTAAGACATTACAGTGTATCCTGGATAGGTCCCACTCTAATACATTGTTAGAGTCTATCCTGGATAGGACCCACTATAAGACATTACAGTCTATCCTGGATAGGACCCACTCTCAGACATTACAGTCTATCCTGGATAGGACCCACTCTCAGACATTACAGTGTATCCTGGATAGGACCCACTCTCAGACATTACAGTCTATCCTGGATAGGACCCACTCTCAGACATTACAGAGTATCCTGGATAGGTCCCACTCTAAGACATTACAGTGTATCCTGGATAGGTCCCACTCTAAGACATTACAGTGTATCCTGGATAGGTCCCACTCTAAGACATTACAGTGTATCCTGGATAGGACCCACTCTAAGACATTACAGTGTATCCTGGATAGGACCCACTCTAAGACATTACAGTGTATCCTGGATAGGTCCCACTCTAAGATATTACAGTGTATCCTGGATAGGACCCACTCTAAGACATTACAGTGTATTCTGGATAGGACCCACTATAAGACATTACAGTGTATCCTGGATAGGACCCACTCTAAGACATTACAGTGTATCCTGGATAGGACCCACTCTAAGACATTACAGTGTATCCTGGATAGGTCCCACTCTAAGACATTACAGTGTATCCTGGATAGGTCCCACTCTAAGACATTACAGTGTATCCTGGATAGGTCCCACTCTAAGACATTACAGTCTATCCTGGATAGGACCCACTCTAAAACATTACAGTGTATCCTGGATAGGTCCCACTCTGAGACATTACAGTGTATCCTGGATAGGTCCCACTCTAGGACATTGTTACAGTCTATCCTGGATAGGACCCACTCTAAGACATTACAGTCTATCCTGGATAGGTCCCACTATAAGACATTGCAGTGTATCCTGGATAGGACCCACTCTGAGACATTACAGTCTATCCTGGATAGGACCCACTCTAAGACATTACAGTCTATCCTGGATAGGTCCCACTATAAGACATTGCAGTGTATCCTGGATAGGACCCACTCTAAGACATTACAGTCTATCCTGGATAGGACCCACTCTAAGACATTACAGTCTATCCTGGATAGGTCCCACTATAAGACATTGCAGTGTATCCTGGATAGGACCCACTCTAAGACATTACAGTCTATCCTGGATAGGACCCACTCTAAGACATTACAGTGTATCCTGGATAGGACCCACTCTAAGACATTACAGTGTATCCTGGATAGGACCCACTCTAAGACATTACAGTGTATCCTGGATAGGTCCCACTCTAAGACATTACAGTGTATCCTGGATAGGACCCACTCTAAGACATTGTTAGAGTCTATCCTGGATAGGACCCACTCTAAGACATTACAGTGTATCCTGGATAGGACCCACTATAAGACATTACAGTCTATCCTGGATAGGACCCACTCTCAGACATTACAGTCTATCCTGGATAGGACCCACTCTCAGACATTACAGTGTATCCTGGATAGGACCCACTCTAAGACATTACAGTGTATCCTGGATAGGTCCCACTCTAAGACATTACAGTGTATCCTGGATAGGACCCACTCTAAGACATTACAGTGTATCCTGGATAGGACCCACTCTAAGACATTACAGTGTATCCTGGATAGGTCCCACTCTAAGACATTACAGTGTATCCTGGATAGGACCCACTCTAAGACATTGTTAGAGTCTATCCTGGATAGGTCCCACTCTAAGACATTACAGTGTATCCTGGATAGGTCCCACTCTCAGACATTACAGTCTATCCTGGATAGGACCCACTCTAAGACATTACAGTGTATCCTGGATAGGACCCACTCTAAGACATTACAGTCTATCCTGGATAGGTCCCACTCTAAGACATTACAGTGTATCCTGGATAGGTCCCACTCTAAGACATTACAGTGTATCCTGGATAGGACCCACTCTAAGACATTACAGTGTATCCTGGATAGGACCCACTCTAAGACATTACAGTGTATCCTGGATAGGACCCACTCTGAGACATTACAGTGTATCCTGGATAGGACCCACTCTAAGACATTGTTAGAGTCTATCCTGGATAGGTCCCACTCTAAGACATTACAGTCTATCCTGGATAGGTCCCACTCTAAGACATTACAGTCTATCCTGGATAGGTCCCACTCTAAGACATTACAGTCTATCCTGGATAGGACCCACTCTAAGATATTACAGTGTATCCTGGATAGGACCCACTCTAAGACATTACAGTGTATCCTGGATAGGACCCACTCTAAGACATTACAGTGTATCCTGGATAGGACCCACTCTAAGACATTACAGTGTATCCTGGATAGGACCCACTCTAAGATATTACAGTCTATCCTGGATAGGTCCCACTCTAGGACATTACAGTGTATCCTGGATAGGTCCCACTCTAAGATATTACAGTGTATCCTGGATAGGACCCACTCTAAGACATTACAGTCTATCCTGGATAGGACCCACTCTAAGACATTACAGTGTATCCTGGATAGGACCCACTCTAAGACATTACAGTGTATCCTGGATAGGACCCACTCTAAGACATTACAGTGTATCCTGGATAGGTCCCACTCTAAGACATTACAGTGTATCCTGGATAGGACCCACTCTAAGACATTGTTAGAGTCTATCCTGGATAGGACCCACTCTAAGACATTACAGTGTATCCTGGATAGGACCCACTATAAGACATTACAGTCTATCCTGGATAGGACCCACTCTCAGACATTACAGTCTATCCTGGATAGGACCCACTCTCAGACATTACAGTGTATCCTGGATAGGACCCACTCTAAGACATTACAGTGTATCCTGGATAGGTCCCACTCTAAGACATTACAGTGTATCCTGGATAGGACCCACTCTAAGACATTACAGTGTATCCTGGATAGGACCCACTCTAAGACATTACAGTGTATCCTGGATAGGTCCCACTCTAAGACATTACAGTGTATCCTGGATAGGACCCACTCTAAGACATTGTTAGAGTCTATCCTGGATAGGTCCCACTCTAAGACATTACAGTGTATCCTGGATAGGTCCCACTCTAATACATTGTTAGAGTCTATCCTGGATAGGACCCACTATAAGACATTACAGTCTATCCTGGATAGGACCCACTCTCAGACATTACAGTCTATCCTGGATAGGACCCACTCTCAGACATTACAGTGTATCCTGGATAGGACCCACTCTCAGACATTACAGTCTATCCTGGATAGGACCCACTCTCAGACATTACAGAGTATCCTGGATAGGTCCAACTCTAAGACATTACAGTGTATCCTGGATAGGTCCCACTCTAAGACATTACAGTGTATCCTGGATAGGTCCCACTCTAAGACATTACAGTGTATCCTGGATAGGACCCACTCTAAGACATTACAGTGTATCCTGGATAGGACCCACTCTAAGACATTACAGTGTATCCTGGATAGGTCCCACTCTAAGACATTACAGTGTATCCTGGATAGGTCCCACTCTAAGACATTACAGTGTATCCTGGATAGGTCCCACTCTAAGACATTACAGTGTATCCTGGATAGGACCCACTCTAAGACATTACAGTGTATCCTGGATAGGACCCACTCTAAGACATTACAGTGTATCCTGGATAGGTCCCACTCTAAGATATTACAGTGTATCCTGGATAGGACCCACTCTAAGACATTACAGTGTATTCTGGATAGGACCCACTATAAGACATTACAGTGTATCCTGGATAGGACCCACTCTAAGACATTACAGTGTATCCTGGATAGGACCCACTCTAAGACATTACAGTGTATCCTGGATAGGTCCCACTCTAAGACATTACAGTGTATCCTGGATAGGTCCCACTCTAAGACATTACAGTGTATCCTGGATAGGTCCCACTCTAAGACATTACAGTCTATCCTGGATAGGACCCACTCTAAAACATTACAGTGTATCCTGGATAGGTCCCACTCTGAGACATTACAGTGTATCCTGGATAGGTCCCACTCTAGGACATTGTTACAGTCTATCCTGGATAGGACCCACTCTAAGACATTACAGTCTATCCTGGATAGGTCCCACTATAAGACATTGCAGTGTATCCTGGATAGGACCCACTCTGAGACATTACAGTCTATCCTGGATAGGACCCACTCTAAGACATTACAGTCTATCCTGGATAGGTCCCACTATAAGACATTGCAGTGTATCCTGGATAGGACCCACTCTAAGACATTACAGTCTATCCTGGATAGGACCCACTCTAAGACATTACAGTCTATCCTGGATAGGTCCCACTATAAGACATTGCAGTGTATCCTGGATAGGACCCACTCTAAGACATTACAGTCTATCCTGGATAGGACCCACTCTAAGACATTACAGTGTATCCTGGATAGGACCCACTCTAAGACATTACAGTGTATCCTGGATAGGACCCACTCTAAGACATTACAGTGTATCCTGGATAGGTCCCACTCTAAGACATTACAGTGTATCCTGGATAGGACCCACTCTAAGACATTGTTAGAGTCTATCCTGGATAGGACCCACTATAAGACATTACAGTGTATCCTGGATAGGACCCACTCTAAGACATTACAGTGTATCCTGGATAGGTCCCACTCTAAGACATTACAGTGTATCCTGGATAGGACCCACTCTAAGACATTACAGTGTATCCTGGATAGGACCCACTCTAAGACATTACAGTGTATCCTGGATAGGTCCCACTCTAAGACATTACAGTGTATCCTGGATAGGACCCACTCTAAGACATTGTTAGAGTCTATCCTGGATAGGTCCCACTCTAAGACATTACAGTGTATCCTGGATAGGTCCCACTCTCAGACATTACAGTCTATCCTGGATAGGACCCACTCTAAGACATTACAGTGTATCCTGGATAGGACCCACTCTAAGACATTACAGTCTATCCTGGATAGGTCCCACTCTAAGACATTACAGTGTATCCTGGATAGGTCCCACTCTAAGACATTACAGTGTATCCTGGATAGGACCCACTCTAAGACATTACAGTGTATCCTGGATAGGACCCACTCTAAGACATTACAGTGTATCCTGGATAGGACCCACTCTAAGACATTACAGTGTATCCTGGATAGGTCCCACTCTAAGACATTGTTAGAGTCTATCCTGGATAGGTCCCACTCTAAGACATTACAGTGTATCCTGGATAGGACCCACTCTAAGACATTACAGTGTATCCTGGATAGGTCCCACTCTAAGACATTACAGTGTAGCCTGGATAGGACCCACTCTAAGACATTACAGTGTATCCTGGATAGGTCCCACTATAGGACATTGTTACAGTCTATCCTGGATAGGTCCCACTCTAAGATATTACAGTGTATCCTGGATAGGACCCACTCTAAGACATTACAGTGTATCCTGGATAGGACCCACTCTGAGACATTACAGTGTATCCTGGATAGGACCCACTCTAAGACATTGTTAGAGTCTATCCTGGATAGGTCCCACTCTAAGACATTACAGTCTATCCTGGATAGGTCCCACTCTAAGACATTACAGTCTATCCTGGATAGGTCCCACTCTAAGACATTACAGTCTATCCTGGATAGGACCCACTCTAAGATATTACAGTGTATCCTGGATAGGACCCACTCTAAGACATTACAGTGTATCCTGGATAGGACCCACTCTAAGACATTACAGTGTATCCTGGATAGGACCCACTCTAAGACATTACAGTGTATCCTGGATAGGACCCACTCTAAGACATTACAGTGTATCCTGGATAGGTCCCACTCTAATACATTGTTAGAGTCTATCCTGGATAGGACCCACTATAAGACATTACAGTCTATCCTGGATAGGACCCACTCTCAGACATTACAGTCTATCCTGGATAGGACCCACTCTCAGACATTACAGTGTATCCTGGATAGGACCCACTCTCAGACATTACAGTCTATCCTGGATAGGACCCACTCTCAGACATTACAGAGTATCCTGGATAGGTCCCACTCTAAGACATTACAGTGTATCCTGGATAGGTCCCACTCTAAGACATTACAGTGTATCCTGGATAGGTCCCACTCTAAGACATTACAGTGTATCCTGGATAGGACCCACTCTAAGACATTACAGTGTATCCTGGATAGGACCCACTCTAAGACATTACAGTGTATCCTGGATAGGTCCCACTCTAAGATATTACAGTGTATCCTGGATAGGACCCACTCTAAGACATTACAGTGTATTCTGGATAGGACCCACTATAAGACATTACAGTGTATCCTGGATAGGACCCACTCTAAGACATTACAGTGTATCCTGGATAGGACCCACTCTAAGACATTACAGTGTATCCTGGATAGGTCCCACTCTAAGACATTACAGTGTATCCTGGATAGGACCCACTCTAAGACATTACAGTCTATCCTGGATAGGACCCACTCTAAGACATTACAGTGTATCCTGGATAGGTCCCACTCTAAGACATTACAGTGTAGCCTGGATAGGACCCACTCTAAGACATTACAGTGTATCCTGGATAGGTCCCACTATAGGACATTGTTACAGTCTATCCTGGATAGGTCCCACTCTAAGATATTACAGTGTATCCTGGATAGGACCCACTCTAAGACATTACAGTGTATCCTGGATAGGACCCACTCTGAGACATTACAGTGTATCCTGGATAGGACCCACTCTAAGACATTGTTAGAGTCTATCCTGGATAGGTCCCACTCTAAGACATTACAGTCTATCCTGGATAGGTCCCACTCTAAGACATTACAGTCTATCCTGGATAGGTCCCACTCTAAGACATTACAGTCTATCCTGGATAGGACCCACTCTAAGATATTACAGTGTATCCTGGATAGGACCCACTCTAAGACATTACAGTGTATCCTGGATAGGACCCACTCTAAGACATTGTTAGAGTCTATCCTGGATAGGACCCACTCTAAGACATTACAGTGTATCCTGGATAGGACCCACTATAAGACATTACAGTCTATCCTGGATAGGACCCACTCTCAGACATTACAGTCTATCCTGGATAGGACCCACTCTCAGACATTACAGTGTATCCTGGATAGGACCCACTCTAAGACATTACAGTGTATCCTGGATAGGTCCCACTCTAAGACATTACAGTGTATCCTGGATAGGACCCACTCTAAGACATTACAGTGTATCCTGGATAGGACCCACTCTAAGACATTACAGTGTATCCTGGATAGGTCCCACTCTAAGACATTACAGTGTATCCTGGATAGGACCCACTCTAAGACATTGTTAGAGTCTATCCTGGATAGGTCCCACTCTAAGACATTACAGTGTATCCTGGATAGGTCCCACTCTCAGACATTACAGTCTATCCTGGATAGGACCCACTCTAAGACATTACAGTGTATCCTGGATAGGACCCACTCTAAGACATTACAGTCTATCCTGGATAGGTCCCACTCTAAGACATTACAGTGTATCCTGGATAGGTCCCACTCTAAGACATTACAGTGTATCCTGGATAGGACCCACTCTAAGACATTACAGTGTATCCTGGATAGGACCCACTCTAAGACATTACAGTGTATCCTGGATAGGACCCACTCTAAGACATTACAGTGTATCCTGAATAGGTCCCACTCTAAGACATTGTTAGAGTCTATCCTGGATAGGTCCCACTCTAAGACATTACAGTGTATCCTGGATAGGACCCACTCTAAGACATTACAGTCTATCCTGGATAGGACCCACTCTAAGACATTACAGTGTATCCTGGATAGGTCCCACTCTAAGACATTACAGTGTAGCCTGGATAGGACCCACTCTAAGACATTACAGTGTATCCTGGATAGGTCCCACTCTAGGACATTGTTACAGTCTATCCTGGATAGGTCCCACTCTAAGATATTACAGTGTATCCTGGATAGGACCCACTCTAAGACATTACAGTGTATCCTGGATAGGACCCACTCTGAGACATTACAGTGTATCCTGGATAGGACCCACTCTAAGACATTGTTAGAGTCTATCCTGGATAGGTCCCACTCTAAGACATTACAGTCTATCCTGGATAGGTCCCACTCTAAGACATTACAGTCTATCCTGGATAGGTCCCACTCTAAGACATTACAGTCTATCCTGGATAGGACCCACTCTAAGATATTACAGTGTATCCTGGATAGGACCCACTCTAAGACATTACAGTGTATCCTGGATAGGACCCACTCTAAGACATTACAGTGTATCCTGGATAGGACCCACTCTAAGACATTACAGTGTATCCTGGATAGGACCCACTCTAAGATATTACAGTCTATCCTGGATAGGTCCCACTCTAGGACATTACAGTGTATCCTGGATAGGTCCCACTCTAAGATATTACAGTGTATCCTGGATAGGACCCACTCTAAGACATTACAGTCTATCCTGGATAGGACCCACTCTAAGACATTACAGTGTATCCTGGATAGGACCCACTCTAAGACATTACAGTGTATCCTGGATAGGACCCACTCTAAGACATTACAGTGTATCCTGGATAGGTCCCACTCTAAGACATTACAGTGTATCCTGGATAGGACCCACTCTAAGACATTGTTAGAGTCTATCCTGGATAGGACCCACTCTAAGACATTACAGTGTATCCTGGATAGGACCCACTATAAGACATTACAGTCTATCCTGGATAGGACCCACTCTCAGACATTACAGTCTATCCTGGATAGGACCCACTCTCAGACATTACAGTGTATCCTGGATAGGACCCACTCTAAGACATTACAGTGTATCCTGGATAGGTCCCACTCTAAGACATTACAGTGTATCCTGGATAGGACCCACTCTAAGACATTACAGTGTATCCTGGATAGGACCCACTCTAAGACATTACAGTGTATCCTGGATAGGTCCCACTCTAAGACATTACAGTGTATCCTGGATAGGACCCACTCTAAGACATTGTTAGAGTCTATCCTGGATAGGTCCCACTCTAAGACATTACAGTGTATCCTGGATAGGTCCCACTCTCAGACATTACAGTCTATCCTGGATAGGACCCACTCTAAGACATTACAGTGTATCCTGGATAGGACCCACTCTAAGACATTACAGTCTATCCTGGATAGGTCCCACTCTAAGACATTACAGTGTATCCTGGATAGGTCCCACTCTAAGACATTACAGTGTATCCTGGATAGGACCCACTCTAAGACATTACAGTGTATCCTGGATAGGACCCACTCTAAGACATTACAGTGTATTCTGGATAGGACCCACTCTAAGACATTACAGTGTATCCTGGATAGGTCCCACTCTAAGACATTGTTAGAGTCTATCCTGGATAGGTCCCACTCTAAGACATTACAGTGTATCCTGGATAGGACCCACTCTAAGACATTACAGTCTATCCTGGATAGGACCCACTCTAAGACATTACAGTGTATCCTGGATAGGTCCCACTCTAAGACATTACAGTGTAGCCTGGATAGGACCCACTCTAAGACATTACAGTGTATCCTGGATAGGTCCCACTCTAGGACATTGTTACAGTCTATCCTGGATAGGTCCCACTCTAAGATATTACAGTGTATCCTGGATAGGACCCACTCTAAGACATTACAGTGTATCCTGGATAGGACCCACTCTGAGACATTACAGTGTATCCTGGATAGGACCCACTCTAAGACATTGTTAGAGTCTATCCTGGATAGGTCCCACTCTAAGACATTACAGTCTATCCTGGATAGGTCCCACTCTAAGACATTACAGTCTATCCTGGATAGGTCCCACTCTAAGACATTACAGTCTATCCTGGATAGGACCCACTCTAAGATATTACAGTGTATCCTGGATAGGACCCACTCTAAGACATTACAGTGTATCCTGGATAGGACCCACTCTAAGACATTACAGTGTATCCTGGATAGGACCCACTCTAAGACATTACAGTGTATCCTGGATAGGACCCACTCTAAGATATTACAGTCTATCCTGGATAGGTCCCACTCTAGGACATTACAGTGTATCCTGGATAGGTCCCACTCTAAGACATTACAGTGTATCCTGGATAGGTCCCACTCTAAGACATTGTTAGAGTCTATCCTGGATAGGTCCCACTCTAGGACATTACAGTGTATCCTGGATAGGTCCCACTCTAAGACATTACAGTCTATCCTGGATAGGTCCCACTCTAGGACATTACAGTGTATCCTGGATAGGACCCACTCTAAGACATTACAGTGTATCCTGGATAGGTCCCACTCTAAGACATTGTTAGAAGCTATCCTGGATAGGTCCCACTCTAAGACATTGTTAGAGTCTATCCTGGATAGGTCCCACTCTAAGACATTGTTAGAGTCTATCCTGGATAGGTCCCACTCTAAGACATTGTTAGGGTCTATCCTGGATAGGTCCCACTAAGACCTTTTCTCTGAATGCCTGGCCACCGTGTCACCATTCTCTGAATGCCTGGCCACCGTGTCACCACTCTCTGAATGCCTGGCCACCGTGTCACCACTCTCTAAATGCTTGGCCACCGTGTCACCACTCTCTAAATGCTTGGCCACCGTGTCACCACTCTCTGAACGCCTGGCCACCGTGTCACCACTCTCTGAATGCCTTGGCCACCGTGTCACCATTCTCTGAATGCCTGGCCACCGTGTCACCACTCTCTGAATGCCTGGCCACCGTGTCACCACTCTCTGAATGCCTTGGCCACCGTGTCACCATTCTCTGAATGCCTGAATGCTACACTATATGACTCTTTACACTATATGACTCTTTACACTATGTGACTCTCTACACTATATGACTCTCTACACTATATGACTCTTTACACTATATGACTCTTTACACTATATGACTCTTTACACTATATGACTCTCTAGACTATATGACTATATGACTCTTTACACTATATGACTCTCTAGACTATATGACTATATGACTATATGACTCTCTAGACTATACAGTGAGGGAAAAAAGTATTTGATCCCCTGCTGATTTTGTACGTTTGCCCACTGACAAAGAAATGATCAGTCTATAATTTTAATGGTAGGTTTATTTGAACAGTGAGAGACAGAATATCAACAAAAAAATCCAGAAAAACGCATGTCAAAAATGTTATGAATTGATTTGCATTTTAATGAGGGAAATAAGTATTTGACCCCTCTGCAAAACATGACTTAGTACTTGGTGGCAAAACCCTTGTTGGCAATCACAGAGGTCAGACGTTTCTTGTAGTTGGCCACCAGGTTTGCACACATCTCAGGAGGGATTTTGTCCCACTCCTCTTTGCAGATCTTCTTCAAGTCATTAAGGTTTCGAGGCTGACGTTTGGCAACTCGAACCTTCAGCTCCCTCCACAGATTTTCTATGGGATTAAGGTCTGGAGACTGGCTAGGCCACTCCAGGACCTTAATGTGCTTCTTCTTGAGCCACTCCTTTGTTGCCTTGGCCGTGTGTTTTGGGTCATTGTCATGCTGGAATACCCATCCACGACCCATTTTCAATACCCTGGCTGAGGGAAGGAGGTTTTCACCCAAGATTTGACGGTACATGGCCCCGTCCATCGTCCCTTTGATGCGGTGAAGTTGTCCTGTCCCTTTAGCAGAAAAACACCCCCAAAGCATAATGTTTCCACCTCCATGTTTGACGGTGGGGATGGTTTCTTGGGGTCATAGGCAGCATTCCTCCTCCTCCAAACACGGCAAGTTGGGTTGATGCCAAAGAACTCCATTTTGGTCTCATCTGACCACAACACGTTCACCCAGTTGTCCTCTGAATCATTCAGATGTTCATTGGCAAACTTCAGACGGGCATGTATATGTGCTTTCTTGAGCAGGGGGACCTTGCGGGCGCTGCAGGATTTCAGTCCTTCACGGCATAGTGTGTTACCAATTGTTTTCTTGATGACTATGGTCCCAGCTGCCTTGAGATCATTGACAAGATCCTCCTGTGTAGTTCTGGGCTGATTCCTCACCGTTCTCATGATCATTGCAACTCCACGAGGTGAGATCTTGCATGGAGCCCCAGGCTGAGGGAGATTGACAGTTCTTTTGTGTTTCTTCCATTTGCGAATAATCACAGAAACTGTTGTCACCTTCTCACCAAGCTGCTTGGCGATGGTCTTGTAGCCCATTCCAGCCTTGTGTAGGTCTACAATCTTGTCCCTGACATCCTTGGAGAGCTCTTTGGTCTTGGCCATGGTGGAGAGTTTGGAATCTGATTGATTGATTGCTTCTGTGGACAGGTATCTTTTATACAGGTAAGAAACTGAGATTAGGAGCACTCCCTTTAAGAGTGTGCTCCTAATCTCCGTTCGTTACCTGTATGAAAGACACCTGGGAGCCAGAAATCTTTTTGATTGAGAAGGGGTCAAATACTTATTTCCCTCATTAAAATGCAAATCAATTTATAACATTTTTGACATGCATTTTTCTGGATATTTTTGTTGTTATTCTGTCTCTCACTGTTCAAATAAACCTACCATTAAAATTATAGACTGATAATTTCTTTGTCAGTGGGCCAACGTACAAAATCAGCAGGGGATCAAATACTTTTTTCCCTCACTGTATGACTCTCTAGACTATATGACTATATGACTCTCTACACTATATGACTCTCTAGACTATATGACTATATGACTATATGACTCTCTAGACTATATGACTCTCTAGACTATATGACTATATGACTCTCTAGACTATATGACTCTCTAGACTATATGACTCTCTAGACTATATGACTATATGACTCTCTAGACTATATGACTATATGACTCTCTAGAATATATGACTCTCTAGACTATATGACTCTCTACACTATATGACTCTCTACACTATATGACTCTCTAGACTATATGACTATATGACTCTATAGACTATATGACTCTCTAGACTATATGACTCTCTAGACTATATGACTCTCTACTTCCCACCTCCTCAGACTGCCTTTCTATCACCAGGATCAGGTTGCTGTTCCCTTCTTTCATTCTCTAAACGTTAACTCTCCAACACAACGGGTATGCATCCTATTCCTTAAGTAGTGCACTCGTTTTGACCACGGTCCATAGGGCTCTGGTCTAAAGTAGTGCACTTTATAGGGAATAGGGTGCCATTTTGGACGCATATAATTGAATGTAAATGTTAAAGGAATGATTGACTGAACAGCAGCTTTTCCTCTCTGAAACGGTCCCTGTCAGACTAACTAACAGGATGACAGATGACAGCGATGAAGCTGTAACACGGCATCTCCTCTTCCTGTAGGGTTCGTCCAAAATGGCCAGCTACTCCCTACACAGAGTACATAGGGGCCTGGTCAAAAGTAGTGCGTTATATAGGGAATAGGGTGCATACTCGTTGGAGTGTTACACATTAGTGATGACTGAACATGATTTATTACACAGTAGTTCATAAACATCTTTCTGAATTAATAATAGTAATTTATGTAATGTCATTCTGTCAGAGTGTGAAACATAGATAATATGGACATAAAGCAGAATACTAGCCTGGGTCAGGGTGTGAAACATAGATAATATGGACATAAAGCAGAATACTAGCCTGGTCAGAGTGTGAAACATAGATAATATGGACATAAAGCAGAATACTAGCCTGGTCAGAGTGTGAAACATAGATAATATGGACATAAAGCAGAATACTAGCCTGGTCAGAGTGTGGAACATAGATAATATGGACATAAAGCAGAATACTAGCCTGGTCAGAGTGTGGAACATAGATAATATGGACATAAAGCAGAATACTAGTCTGGGTCAGAGTGTGAAACATAGATAATATGGACATAAAGCAGAACACTAGTCTGGGTCAGAGTGTGTTACATAGATAACATGGACGTATAGCAGAACACTAGTCTGGATCACAGTGTGGAACATAGATAACATGGACGTATAGCAGAACACTAGTCTGGATCACAGTGTGGAACATAGATAACATGGACGTATACAGAATACTAGTCTGGATCACAGTGTGGAACATAGATAACATGGACGTATAGCAGAACACTAGTCTGGATCACAGTGTGGAACATAGATAACATGGACGTATAGCAGAATACTAGTCTGGATCACAGTGTGGAACATAGATAACATGGACGTATAGCAGAATACTAGCATGGGTCACAGTGTGGAACATAGATAACATGGACGTATAGCAGAACACTAGTCTGGATCACAGTGTGGAACATAGATAACATGGACGTATAGCAGAATACTAGCATGGGTCACAGTGTGGAACATAGATAACATGGACGTATACAGAATACTAGTCTGGGTCACAGTGTGGAACATAGATAACATGGACGTATAGCAGAACACTAGTCTGGATCACAGTGTGGAACATAGATAACATGGACGTATAGCAGAATACTAGCATGGGTCACAGTGTGGAACATAGATAACATGGACGTATACAGAATACTAGTCTGGGTCACAGTGTGGAACATTATTTGTTATGTTAGTGTGGAACACCACTTTGAACTATCTCTAACTATCACTAGCAGCCTACTTCGATATGTCTGTCTTCACTAGCAGCCTACTTCGATGTGTCTGTCTTCACTAGCAGCCTACTTCGATGTGTCTGTCTTCACTAGTAGCCTACTTCGATGTGTCTGTCTTCACTAGCAGCCTACTTCGATGTGTCTGTCTTCACTAGCAGCCTACTTCGATGTGTCTGTCTTCACTAGCAGCCTACTTCGATGTGTCTGTCTTCACTAGTAGCCTACTTCGATGTGTCTGTCTTCACTAGGAGCCTACTTCGATGTGTCTGTCTTCACTAGTAGCCTACTTCAATGTGTCTGTCTTCACTAGCAGCCTACTTCGATGTGTCTGTCTTCACTAGCAGTCTACTTCGATGTGTCTGTCTTCACTAGTAGCCTACTTCGAAGTGTCTGTCTTCACTAGCAGCCTACTTCGATGTGTCTGTCTTCACTATTAGCCTACTTCGACGTGTCTGTCTTCACTAGTAGTCTACTTCGATGTGTCTGTCTTCACTAGTAGCCTACTTCGATGTGTCTGTCTTCACTAGCAGCCTACTTCGATGTGTCTGTCTTCACTAGTAGCCTACTTCGATGTGTCTATTTTCACTAGTAGCCTACTACGATGTGTCTGTCTTCACTAGTAGCCTACTTCGATGTGTCTGTCTTCACTAGCAGCCTACTTCGATGTGTCTGTCTTCACTAGCAGCCTACTTCGATGTGTCTGTCTTCACTAGTAGCTTACTTCAATGTGTCTGTCTTCACTAGTAGCCTACTTCGATGTGTCTGTCTTCACTAGCAGCCTACTTCGATGTGTCTGTCTTCACTAGTAGCCTACTTCGATGTGTCTGTCTTCACTAGCAGCCTACTTCGATGTGTCTGTCTTCACTAGCAGCCTACTTCGATGTGTCTGTCTTCACTAGTAGCCTACTTCGAGGTGTCTGTCTTCACTAGCAGCCTACTTCGATGTGTCTGTCTTCACTAACAGCCTACTTCGATGTGTCTGTCTTCACTAGCAGCCTACTTCGATGTGTCTGTCTTCACTAGTAGCCTACTTCGATGTGTCTGTCTTCACTAGCAGCCTACTTCGATGTGTCTGTCTTCACTAGCAGCCTACTTCGATGTGTCTGTCTTCACTAGTAGCCTACTTCGATGTCTCTGTCTTCACTAGCAGCCTACTTCGATGTGTCTGTCTTCACTAGCAGCCTACTTCGATGTGTCTGTCTTCACTAGCAGCCTACTTAGATGTGTCTGTCTTCACTATTAGCCTACTTCGATGTGTCTGTCTTCACTAGTAGCCTACTTCGAAGTGTCTGTCTTCACTAGCAGCCTACTTCAATGTGTCTGTCTTCACTATTAGCCTACTTCGATGTGTCTGTCTTCACTAGCAGCCTACTTCGATGTGTCTGTCTTCAGTAGCAGCTTACTTCGATGTGTCTGTCTTCACTAGTAGCCTACTTCGATGTGTCTGTCTTCACTAGCAGCCTACTTCGATGCGTCTGTCTTCACTAGCAGCCTACTTCGATGTGTCTGTCTTCACTAGTAGCCTACTTCGATGTGTCTGTCTTCACTAGTAGCCTACTTCGATGTGTCTGTCTTCACTAGCAGCCTACTTCGATGTGTCTGTCTTCCCTAGCAGCCTACTTCGATGTGTCTGTCTTCACTAGTAGCCTACTTCGATGTGTCTGTCTTCTCTGGCAGCCTACTTCGATGTGTCTGTCTTCACTAGCAGCCTACTTCGTTTTGTCTGTCTTCACTAGTAGCCTACTTCGATGTGTCTGTCTTCACTAGCAGCCTACTTCGATGTGTCTGTCTTCACTAGCAGCCTACTTCGATGTGTCTGTCTTCACTAGCAGCCTACTTCGATGTGTCTGTCTTCACTAGTAGCCTACTTCGATGTGTCTGTCTTCACTAGCAGCCTACTTCGATGTGTCTGTCTTCACTATCAGCCTACTTCGATGTGTCTGTCTTCACTAGTAGCCTACTTCGATGTGTCTGTCGTCACTAGCAGCCTACTTCGATGTGTCTGTCTTCACTAGCAGCCTACTTCGATGTGTCTGTCTTCACTAGCAGCCTACTTCGATGTGTCTGTCTTCACTATTAGCCTACTTCGATGTGTCTGTCTTCACTAGTAGCCTACTTCGAAGTGTCTGTCTTCACTAGCAGCCTACTTCGATGTGTCTGTCTTCACTATTAGCCTACTTCGATGTGTCTGTCTTCACTAGTAGCCTACTTCGATGTGTCTGTCTTCACAAGCAGCCTACTTCGATGTGTCTGTCTTCACTATTAGCCTACTTCGATGTGTCTATTTTCACTAGCAGCCTACTTCGATGTGTCTGTCTTCACTAGTAGCCTACTTCGATGTGTCTGTCTTCACTAGCAGCCTACTTCGATGTGTCTGTCTTCACTAGTAGCCTACTTCGATGTGTCTGTCTTCACTAGTAGCCTACTTCGATGTGTCTGTCTTAACTAGCAGCCTACTTCGATGTGTCTGTCTTCACTAGCAGCTTACTTCGATGTGTCTGTCTTCACTAGCAGTCTACTTCGATGTGTCTGTCTTCACTAGCAGCCTACTTCGATGTGTCTGTCTTCACTAGCAGCCTACTTCGATGTTTCTGTCTTCACTAGCAACCTACTTCGATGTGTCTGTCTTCACTATTAGCCTACTTCGATGTGTCTGTCTTCACTAGTAGCCTACTTCGATGTGTCTGTCTTCACAAGCAGCCTACTTCAATGTGTCTGTCTTCACTATTAGCCTACTTCGATGTGTCTATTTTCACTAGCAGCCTACTTCGATGTGTCTGTCTTCACTAGTAGCCTACTTCGATGTGTCTGTCTTCACTAGCAGCCTACTTCGATGTGTCTGTCTTCACTAGTAGCCTACTTCGATGTGTCTGTCTTCACTAGTAGCCTACTTCGATGTGTCTGTCTTAACTAGCAGCCTACTTCGATGTGTCTGTCTTCACTAGCAGCTTACTTCGATGTGTCTGTCTTCACTAGCAGTCTACTTCGATGTGTCTGTCTTCACTAGCAGCCTACTTCGATGTGTCTGTCTTCACTAGCAGCCTACTTCGATGTTTCTGTCTTCACTAGCAACCTACTTCGATGTGTCTGTCTTCACTATTAGCCTACTTCGATGTGTCTATTTTCACTAGTAGCCT
This sequence comes from Salvelinus alpinus, assembly GCF_045679555.1. Classification (NCBI taxonomy): domain Eukaryota; kingdom Metazoa; phylum Chordata; class Actinopteri; order Salmoniformes; family Salmonidae; genus Salvelinus; species Salvelinus alpinus. Next base: position 16,170,905 of record NC_092092.1, on the reverse strand, counting down.
ACTTCGATGTGTCTGTCTTCACTAGCAGCCTACTTCGATGTGTCTGTCTTCACTAGCAGCCTACTTCGATGTGTCTGTCTTCACTAGCAGCCTACTTCGATGTTTCTGTCTTCACTATTAGCCTACTTCGATGTGTCTGTCTTCACTAGTAGCCTACTTCGATGTGTCTGTCTTCACTAGTAGCCTACTTCGATGTGTCTGTCTTCACAAGCAGCCTACTTCGATGTGTCTGTCTTCACTAGTAGCCTACTTCGATGTGTCTATTTTCACTAGCAGCCTACTTCGATGTGTCTGTCTTCACTAGTAGCCTACTTCGATGTGTCTGTCTTCACTAGCAGCCTACTTCGATGTGTCTGTCTTCACTAGTAGCCTACTTCGATGTGTCTGTCTTCACTAGTAGCCTACTTCGATGTGTCTGTCTTAACTAGCAGCCTACTTCGATGTGTCTGTCTTCACTAGTAGCCTACTTCGATGTGTCTGTCTTAACTAGCAGCCTACTTCGATGTGTCTGTCTTCACTAGCAGCTTACTTCGATGTGTCTGTCTTCACTAGCAGTCTACTTCGATGTGTCTGTCTTCATTAGCAGCCTACTTCGATGTGTCTGTCTTCACTAGCAGCCTACTTCGATGTTTCTGTCTTCACTAGCAACCTACTTCGATGTGTCTGTCTTCACTATTAGCCTACTTCGATGTGTCTATTTTCACTAGTAGCCTACTTCGATGTGTCTGTCTTCACTAGCAGCCTACTTCGATGTGTCTTTCTTCACTAGCAGCTTACTTCGATGTGTCTGTCTTCACTAGCAGTCTACTTCGATGTGTCTGTCTTCACTAGCAGCCTACTTCGATGTGTCTGTCTTCACTCGCAGCCTACTTCGATGTTTCTGTCTTCACTATTAGCCTACTTCGATGTGTCTGTCTTCACTAGTAGCCTACTTCGATGTGTCTGTCTTCACTAGTAGCCTACTTCGATGTGTCTGTCTTCACAAGCAGCCTACTTCGATGTGTCTGTCTTCACTAGTAGCCTACTTCGATGTGTCTATTTTCACTAGCAGCCTACTTCGATGTGTCTGTCTTCACTAGTAGCCTACTTCGATGTGTCTGTCTTCACTAGTAGCCTACTTCGATGTGTCTGTCTTCACTAGCAGCCTACTTCGATGTGTCTGTCTTCACTAGTAGCCTACTTCGATGTGTCTGTCTTCACTAGTAGCCTACTTCGATGTGTCTGTCTTAACTAGCAGCCTACTTCGATGTGTCTGTCTTCACTAGCAGCTTACTTCGATGTGTCTGTCTTCACTAGTAGCCTACTTCGATGTGTCTGTCTTCACTAGCAGCCTACTTCGATGTGTCTGTCTTCACTAGCAGCCTACTTCGATGTGTCTGTCTTCACTAGTAGCCTACTTCGATGTGTCTGTCTTCACTAGTAGCCTACTTCGATGTGTCTGTCTTCACTAGCAGCCTACTTCGATGTGTCTGTCTTCACTAGTAGCCTACTTCGATGTGTCTGTCTTCACTAGTAGCCTACTTCGATGTGTCTGTCTTCACTAGCAGCCTACTTCAATGTGTCTGTCTTCACTAGTAGCCTACTTCGAAGTGTCTGTCTTCACTAGCAGCCTACTTCGATGTGTCTGTCTTCACTATTAGCCTACTTCGATGTGTATGTCTTCACTAGTAGCCTACTTCGATGTGTCTGTCTTCACTAGCAGCCTACTTCGATGTGTCTGTCTTCACTAGTAGCCTACTTCGATGTGTCTGTCTTCACTAGTAGCCTACTTCGATGTGTCTGTCTTCACTAGCAGCCTACTTCGATGTGTCTGTCTTCACTATTAGCCTACTTCGATGTGTCTGTCTTCACTATTAGCCTACTTCGATGTGTCTGTCTTCACTGGTAGCCTACTTCGATGTGTCTGTCTTCACTAGCAGCCTACTTCGATGTGTCTGTCTTCACTAGCAGCCTACTTCAATGTGTCTGTCTTCACTAGCAGCCTACTTCGATGTGTCTGTCTTCACTAGTAGCCTACTTTGATGTGTCTGTCTTCCCTAGTAGCCTACTTCGATGTGTCTTTCTTCACTATTAGCCTACTTCGATGTGTCTGTCTTCACTATTAGCCTACTTCGATGTGTCTGTCTTCACTAGTAGCCTACTTCGGAGCTGGGAAGCCTGAGATGGACCCGATCACATGACGGGCATTGTTTAATAAGACCTGCTATAAATGAGACAGCCATGTGAGTGAGAGGTGACTTTGGAGCACCTGGATTGGCAGCAGGGAGAAGGTCATTTTAATTTTTATATTCAGCCCAAGGGCATAACGGCATGGATGTTTTTAGGGGGCATTACGGCCACACCAGGGGGCATAACGGCCTCACCAGGGGGCATAACGGCCTCACCAGGGGGCATTACGGCCACACCAGGGGGCATTACGGCCACACCAGGGGGCATTACGGCCACACCAGGGGGCATTACGGCCTTAAGGCCACACCAGGGGGCATTACGGCCACACCAGGGGGCATTAAGGCCACACAAGGGGGCATTACGGCCACACCAGGGGGCATTAAGGCCACACCAGGGGGCATTACGGCCACACCAGGGGGCATCCACAGCCATGGTCGCTGGGAAATTCAAGGCCTGAACAGCAAGTTCCACTCAGTTCCACTCAGTTCCACTCACCAGATGATGCTCATTTACCTTTCAACAAGAAGTTCAGTTTCAGCCTTGAAAAGGGAGAAAATAACAAATGAGCAACATTTCCAACTCTCCCTCCCTCTTTCCCTCCTTCTCTCCCTCTCTCTTTCCCTCCTTCTCTCCCTCTCTCTCTTTGTGGGTTGTGGAGAGAACGAACCAATGTCATTCAGCGGAGTGGAAGCTTGTCTGTTGAGCCATGGGATATGTTCAGCAAGAGAGGAAGGGAGCGAGGGAGAGGGACATGGGAGAGAGGATATTTCTGGCTGAGTGTGAGTTTGAGTAAGCCTAGGCATTGAGTCAAGCATTCCAGAGAGAGGGAAGGAGTGAGAGAGAGAGAGAGAGAGGCCAGGCTGGTGGTGACAACTGGGGGTTGGGTGTCAGTGATAGCAGGCAGTCTGACAGCATTCCCCTATTAACAGAGATAAATCCTGGAGAAGAATGTATCAGAGGCTTGCTGGAAATGTCAGGTGTCAGCACCAGGAAAAGGACAGGAGAGGAGAGCCACAGGGTCAGAGAGAGTTATAATACTTCTGTACACAATGTGGTGGGTGGGGAGGAGAGGAGAGGGGAGGAGAGCCACAGGGTCAGAGAGAGTTATAATACTTCTGTACACAATATGGTGGGTGGGGAGGAGAGGAGAGGGGAGGAGAGCCACAGGGTCAGAGAGAGTTATAATACTTCTGTACACAATGTGGTGGGTGGGGAGGAGAGGAGAGGGGAGGAGAGCCACAGGGTCAGAGAGAGTTATAATACTTCTGTACACAATGTGGTGGGTGGGGAGGAGAGGAGAGGGGAGGAGAGCCACAGGGTCAGAGAGAGTTATAATACTTCTGTACACAATGTGGTGGGTGGGGAGGAGAGGAGAGGGGAGGAGAGCCACAGGGTCAGAGAGAGTTATAATACTTCTGTACACAATGTGGTGGGTGGGGAGGAGAGGAGAGGGGAGGAGAGCCACAGGGTCAGAGAGAGTTATAATACTTCTGTACACAATGTGGTGGGTTGGGAGGAGAGGAGAGGAGAGGAGAGGAGAGGAGAGGAGAGGAGAGGAGAGGAGAGGAGAGGAGAGGAGAGGAGAGGAGAGGAGAGGAGAGGGGAGGGGAGAGGAAGTGAAGGGAGTGGAGAGGAAGTGAAGGGAGGGGAGGGGAAGAGAGGAGAGGACAGAGGAGAGGTCCACACTGTCCTTTCCACCTGGAGAAAAGGAACACCTATGTGGGAATTCTGTTCATTGACTACAGCTCAGCGTTCAACACCATAGTGCCATGAAAGCTCATCACTAAGCCAAGGACCCTGGGACTAAACTGGGACTAAACACCTCACCTCTGCAACTGGATCCTGGACTTCCGACGGGCTTCCCCACACTGACCCTAAACACGGAGACGCCTCAGGGGGGGTGCAACCTTAGTCCCTTCATGTACTCTGTGTCCACCCACGACTGCGGCAAACACAACTCCAACACCATCATTAAACTTGCTGGCAAACAGACAGGCAGGTGTACTGTTAACACCTCCAGGGTGGTGTACCGTACTGTTAACACATAGCATCACCTCCAGGGTGGTGTACTGTTAACACATAACATCACCTCCAGGGTGGTGTACTGTTAACACATAACATCACCTCCAGGGTGGTTTACTGTTACCACATAACATCACCTCCAGGGTGGTTTACTGTTAACACATAACATCACCTCCAGGGTGGTGTACTGTTAACACATAACATCACCTCCAGGGTGGTTTACTGTTAACACATAACATCACCTCCAGGGTGGTTTACTGTTAACACATAACATCACCTCCAGGGTGGTGTACTGTTAACACATAACATCACCTCCAGGGTGGTTTACTGTTAACACATAACATCACCTCCAGGGTGGTGTACTGTTAACACATAACATCACCTCCAGGGTGGTGTACTGTTAACACATAACATCACCTCCAGGGTGGTGTACTGTTAACACATAACATCACCTCCAGGGTGGTGTACTGTTAACACATAACATCATCTCCAGGGTGGTGTACTGTTAACACATAACATCACCTCCAGGGTGGTGTACTGTTAACACATAACATCACCTCCAGGGTGGTGTACTGTTAACACATAACATCACCTCCAGGGTGGTTTACTGTTAACACATAACATCACCTCCAGGGTGGTGTACTGTTAACACATAACATCACCTCCAGGGTGGTGTACTGTTAACACATAACATCATCTCCAGGGTGGTGTACTGTTAACACATAACATCACCTCCAGGGTGGTGTACTGTTAACACATAACATCACCTCCAGGGTGGTGTACTGTTAACACATAACATCACCTCCAGGGTGCCCTAATATATTTTATTAAACTAAATCAACACTGTAAATAGAGGCTCACCTGGCTCCCTTGGGAATGTTATATCAACCTTTTCATTTTAATGTAACTATTATAGTTGATGGTTATTCCTGGTTTCAGATGGTTTCTTAATGTGTTTGAGCCAATCGGTTGTGTTGTGACAAGGTAGCGATGGTATACAGAAGATAGCCCTATTTGGTAAAAGACCAAGTCCATATTATGGCATGAACAGCTCAAATAAGCAAAGAGAAACGACAGTCCATCATTATTTTAAGACATGAAGGTCAGTCAATCCGGAACATTTCAAGAACTTTGAACGTTTCTTCAAGTTCAGTCGCGTTATGATGAAACTGTCTCTCATGAGGACCGCCGCAGGAAAGGAAGACCCAGAGTTACCTCTGCTGCAGAGGATAAGTTCATTAGAGTTACCAGCCTCAGAAATTGCAGCCCAAATAAATGCTTCACAGAGTTCAAGTAACAGACACATCTCAACATCAACTGTTCAGAGGACAATGTGTGAATCAGGCCTTCATGGTCGAATTGCTGCAAAGAAACCACCACTAAAGGACACCAGTAATGGACATTCGACCGGTGGAAATGTACCCTATGGTCTGATGAGTCCCAATTCCAAGTGAAGCTGGTTGAGAGAATGCCAAGAGTGTGCAAAGCTGTCATCAAGGCAAAGGGTGGCTATTTTGAAGAATCTCAAATATAAAATACAGTTTTTTGTTTATTACACTATTACATATGTGTTATTTCATAGTTTTGATGTCTTCACTATTATTCTACAACGTAGAAAATAGTCAAAATAAAGAAAAACCCTAGAATGAGTCGGTGTTCTGAAACTTTTGACTGGTCCTGTATGTATTGCATGTGTGTGTTCGGGGGGGTGAGAACGTCACTGTAGACTTTGTTGCTGCTGTTGTTCAGACTGACAGAACAAAACAATCAGACTGCCAATAAGTGGATGCTCTCTCTCTCCCTTCCATTACCTCTCTCTCTCCCTTCCATTACCTCTCTCTCTCTCTCCCTTCCATTACCTCTCTCTCTCCTCTCCCTGTCTCTCTCTCTCCCTTCCATTACCTCTCTCTCTCCTCTCCCTGTCTCTCTCTCTCCCTTCCATTACCTCTCTCTCTCTCTTCTCTCCCTGTCTCTCTCTCTCCCTTCCTCTCCCTGTCTCTCTTTCTCACTTGCTCTGTCTCTCTCCCTTCCATTACCTCTCTCCCTCTGTCTCTCTCCCTTCCATTACCTCTCTCCCTCTGTCTCTCTCCCTTCCATTACCTCTCTCTCTCCTCTCCCTGTCTCTCTTTCTCACTTGCTCTGTCTCTCTCCCTTCCATTACCTCTCTCTCTCCTCTCCCTGTCTCTCTTTCTCACTTGCTCTCTCTCTCTCCCTTCATTGCTCTCATCTCTCTTTCGCCTGTGTGGTTATCTAATTCTTTCCGAGCTTACCGGTTTGGCTGCATCTGGATTTGACACATTTTTCCAAGGGCATTTCATAAACGATTATCTTTCCCCTCTCTCTTTCCCCTCTCTCTCGCTCTCTCACTCTCTCTCCTGCTCTCTCTCTACCCCCCTACCCCACCCCTTCTCCCTCGTTCCTGATAATGCAGAAGGATTTACATTCAAGGCCGTGTGGCCCACATCGCAACACTCAAATTCAGACAAGGTCTCAGAAACCCAGAGCAACAGGAACTGAGGGGGTAGGGTACTGGCTGGGGTTCTGCAGCCAGGCTGAGGGAGTAGGGGACTGGCTGGGGTTCTGCAGCCAGGCTGAGGGTGTAGGGTACTGGCTGGGGTTCTGCAGCCAGGCTGAGGGAGTAGGGGACTGGCTGGGGTTCTGCAGCCAGGCTGAGGGTGTAGGGTACTGGCTGGGGTTCTGCAGCCAGGCTGAGGGTGTAGGGTACTGGCTGGGGTTCTGCAGCCAGGCTGAGGGGGTAGGGTACTGGCTGGGGTTCTGCAGCCAGGCTGAGGGTGTAGGGGACTGGCTGGGGTTCTGCAGCCAGGCTGAGGGAGTAGGGGACTGGCTGGGGTTCTGCAGCCAGGCTGAGGGTGTAGGGTACTGGCTGGGGTTCTGCAGCCAGGCTGAGGGAGTAGGGGACTGGCTGGGGTTCTGCAGCCAGGCTGAGGGTGTAGGGGACTGGCTGGGGTTCTGCAGCCAGGCTGAGGGTGTAGGGTACTGGCTGGGGTTCTGCAGCCAGGCTGAGGGAGTAGGGGACTGGCTGGGGTTCTGCAGCCAGGCTGAGGGACTAGGGTACTGGCTTGTGTTCTGCAGCCAGGCTGAGGGAGTAGGGTATTGGCTGAGGGAGGAGGGTATTGGCTGGGATTCTGCAGCCAGGCTGAGGGAGTGGGGTACTGGCTGGGGTTCAGCAGCCAGGCTGAGGGACTAGGGTACTGGCTGAGGGTGTAGGGTACTGGCTGGGGTTCTGCAGCCAGGCTGAGGGTGTAGGGTACTGGCTGGGGTTCTGCAGCCAGGCTGAGGGACTAGGGTACTGGCTGGGGTTCTGGGCTGTAGTATAAAGGACTATATAGGGAATAGGGCTGTAGTATAAAGGACTATATAGGGAATAGGGCTGTAGTATAAAGTACTATACAGGGAATAGGGCTGTAGTATAAAGTACTATATAGGGAATAGGGCTGTAGTATAAAGTACTATATAGGGAATAGGGCTGTAGTATAAAGTACTATATAGGGAATAGGGCTGTAGTATAAAGTACTATATAGGGAATAGGGCTGTAGTATAAAGTACTATATAGGGAATAGGGCTGTAGTATAAAGTACTATATAGGGAATAGGGCTGTAGTATAAAGGACTATATAGGGAATAGGGCTGTAGTATAAAGTACTATACAGGGAATAGGGCTGTAGTATAAAGTAGTGCACTATATAGGGAATAGGGCTGTAGTAAAAAGTAGTGCACTATATAGGGAAATGGGCTGTAGTATAAAGTAGTGCACTATATAGGGAATAGGGCTGTAGTAAAAAGTACTATACAGGGAATATGGCTGTAGTATACAGTACTATATACGGAATAGGGCTGTAGTAAAAAGTGCTCTATAGGGAATAGGGCTGTAGTAAAAAGTACTGTATAGGGAATATGGCTGTAGTATAAAGTACTATATAGGGAATAGGGCTGTAGTATAAAGTACTATATAGGGAATAGGGCTGTAGTATAAAGTACTATATAGGGAATAGGGCTGTAGTATAAAGTACTATATAGGGAATAGGGCTGTAGTATAAAGTACTATACAGGGAATAGGGCTGTAGTATAAAGGACTATATAGGGAATAGGGCTGTAGTATAAAGGACTATATAGGGAATAGGGCTGTAGTATATAGTGCTCTATAAGGAATATGGCTGTAGTATAAAGTACTATATAGGGAATAGGGCTGTAGTATAAAGTACTATATAGGGAATAGGGCTGTAGTATAAAGTACTATATAGGGAATAGGGCTGTAGTATAAAGTACTATATAGGGAATAGGGCTGTAGTATAAAGTACTATATAGGGAATAGGGCTGTAGTATAAAGTACTATATAGGGAATAGGGCTGTAGTATAAAGTACTATATAGGGAATAGGGCTGTAGTATAAAGTACTATATAGGGAATAGGGCTGTAGTATAAAGTGCTCTATAGGGAATAGGGCTGTAGTATAAAGTACTATATAGGGAATAGGGCTGTAGTATAAAGGACTATATAGGGAATAGGGCTGTAGTATAAAGTACTATATAGGGAATAGGGCTGTAGTATAAAGTACTATATAGGGAATAGGGCTGTAGTATAAAGTACTATATAGGGAATAGGGCTGTAGTATAAAGGACTATATAGGGAATAGGGCTGTAGTATAAAGTACTATATAGGGAATAGGGCTGTAGTATAAAGTACTATATAGGGAATAGGGCTGTAGTATAAAGTGCTCTATAGGGAATAGGGCTGTAGTATAAAGGACTATATAGGGAATAGGGCTGTAGTATAAAGTGCTCTATAGGGAATAGGGCTGTAGTATAAAGGACTATATAGGGAATAGGGCTGTAGTATAAAGTGCTCTATAGGGAATAGGGCTGTAGTATAAAGTACTATATAGGGAATAGGGCTGTAGTATAAAGTACTATATAGGGAATAGGGCTGTAGTATAAAGTACTATATAGGGAATAGGGCTGTAGTATAAAGTACTATATAGGGAATAGGGCTGTAGTATAAAGTACTATACAGGGAATATGGCTGTAGTATAAAGGACTATATAGGGAATAGGGCTGTAGTATAAAGTGCTCTATAGGGAATAGGGCTGTAGTATAAAGTACTATATAGGGAATAGGGCTGAAGTATAAAGTACTATATAGGGATAAGGGCTGTAGTATAAAGTACTATATAGGGAATAGGGCTGTAGTATAAAGTACTATATAGGGAATATGGCTGTAGTATAAAGTACTATATAGGGAATAGGGCTGTAGTATAAAGTACTATATAGGGAATAGGGTTGTAGTATAAAGTACTATATAGGGAATAGGGCTGTAGTATAAAGTACTATATAGGGAATAGGGCTGTAGTATAAAGTACTATATAGGGAATAGGGCTGTAGTATAAAGTACTATATAGGGAATATGGCTGTAGTATAAAGTACTATATAGGGAATAGGGTTGTAGTATAAAGTACTATATAGGGAATAGGGCTGTAGTATAAAGTACTATACAGGGAATAGGGATGTAGTATAACGTACTATATAGGGAATAGGGCTGTAGTATAAAGTGCTCTATAGGGAATAGGGCTGTAGTATAAAGTACTATATAGGGAATAGGGCTGTAGTATAAAGTACTATAATAGGAAATAGGGCTGTAGTATAAAGTACTATATAGGGAATAGCGCTGTAGTATAAAGTACTATACAGGGAATAGGGCTGTAGTATAAAGTAGTATATAGGGAATATGGCTGTAGTATAAAGGACTATATAGGGAATAGGGCTGTAGTATAAAGTACTATATAGGGAATAGGGCTGTAGTATAAAGTACTATATAGGGAATAGGGCTGTAGTATAAAGTACTATATAGGGAATAGGGATGTAGTATAAAGTACTATATAGGGAATAGGCTGTAGTATAAAATACTATATAGGGAATAAGGCTGTAGTATAAAGTACTATATAGGGAATAGGGCTGTAGTATAAAGTACTATATAGGGAATAGGGCTGTAGTATAAAGTACTATATAGGGAATAGGGCTGTAGTATAAAGTACTATATAGGGAATAGGGCTGTAGTATAAAGTACTATTAGGGAATAGGGCTGTAGTATAAAGTGCTCTATAGGGAATAGGGCTGTAGTATAAAGTACTATTAGGGAATACGGCTGTAGTATAAAGTACTATATAGGGAATAGGGCTGTAGTATAAAGTACTATATAGGGAATAGGGCTGTAGTATAAAGTACTATTAGGGAATAGGGCTGTAGTATAAAGTGCTCTATAGGGAATAGGGCTGTAGTATAAAGTACTATATAGGGAATAGGGCTGTAGTATAAAGTGCTCTATAGGGAATAGGGCTGTAGTATAAAGTACTATTAGGGAATAGGGCTGTAGTATAAAGTGCTCTATAGGGAATAGGGCTGTAGTATAAAGTACTATATAGGGAATAGGGCTGTAGTATAAAGTACTATTAGGGAATAGGGCTGTAGTATAAAGTGCTCTATAGGGAATAGGGCTGTAGTATAAAGTACTATATAGGGAATAGGGCTGTAGTATAAAGTACTATATAGGGAATAGGGCTGTAGTATAAAGTACTATTAGGGAATAGGGCTGTAGTATAAAGTGCTCTATAGGGAATAGGGCTGTAGTATAAAGTACTATATAGGGAATAGGGCTGTAGTATAAAGTACTATATAGGGAATAGGGCTGTAGTATAAAGTACTATATAGGGAATAGGGATGTAGTATAACGTACTATATAGGGAATATGCTGTAGTATAAAGTACTATATAGGGAATAGGGCTGTAGCATAACGTACTATATAGGGAATAGGGCTGTAGTATAAAGTACTATATAGGGAATAGGGCTGTAGTATAAAGTACTATATAGGGAATAGGGCTGTAGTATAAAGTACTATATAGGGAATAGGGCTGTAGTATAAAGTACTATATAGGGAATAGGGCTGTAGTATAAAGTACTATATAGGGAATAGGGCTGTAGTATAAAGTGCTCTATAGGGAATAGGGCTGTAGTATAAAGTACTATATAGGGAATAGGGTTGTAGTATAAAGTACTATAAAGGGAATAGGGCTGTAGTATAAAGTACTATAGAGGGAATAGGGCTGTAGTATAAAGTACTATATAGGGAATAGGGCTGTAGTATAAAGTACTATAATAGGAAATAGGGCTGTAGTATAAAGTACTATATAGGGAATAGCGCTGTAGTATAAAGTACTATACAGGGAATAGGGCTGTAGTATAAAGTACTATATAGGGAATATGGCTGTAGTATAAAGGACTATATAGGGAATAGGGCTGTAGTATAAAGTACTATATAGGGAATAGGGCTGTAGTATAAAGTACTATATAGGGAATAGGGCTGTAGTATAAAGTACTATATAGGGAATAGGGCTGTAGTATAAAGTACTATATAGGGAATAGGGATGTAGTATAAAGTACTATATAGGGAATAGGCTGTAGTATAAAGTACTATATAGGGAATAAGGCTGTAGTATAAAGTACTATATAGGGAATAGGGCTGTAGTATAAAGTACTATATAGGGAATAGGGCTGTAGTATAAAGTACTATATAGGGAATAGGGCTGTAGTATAAAGTACTATATAGGGAATAGGGCTGTAGTATAAAGTACTATTAGGGAATAGGGCTGTAGTATAAAGTGCTCTATAGGGAATAGGGCTGTAGTATAAAGTACTATTAGGGAATAGGGCTGTAGTATAAAGTGCTCTATAGGGAATAGGGCTGTAGTATAAAGTACTATATAGCGAATAGGGCTGTAGTATAAAGTACTATATAGGGAATAGGGATGTAGTATAACGTACTATATAGGGAATATGCTGTAGTATAAAGTACTATATAGGGAATAGGGCTGTAGCATAACGTACTATATAGGGAATAGGGCTGTAGTATAAAGTACTATATAGGGAATAGGGCTGTAGTATAAAGTACTATATAGGGAATAGGGCTGTAGTATAAAGTACTATATAGGGAATAGGGCTGTAGTATAAAGTACTATATAGGGAATAGGGCTGTAGTATAAAGTACTATATAGGGAATAGGGCTGTAGTATAAAGTGCTCTATAGGGAATAGGGCTGTAGTATAAAGTACTATATAGGGAATAGGGTTGTAGTATAAAGTACTATAAAGGGAATAGGGCTGTAGTATAAAGTACTATATAGGGAATAGGGCTGTAGTATAAAGTACTATATAGGGAATAGGGCTGTAGTATAAAGTACTATAATAGGAAATAGGGCTGTAGTATAAAGTACTATATAGGGAATAGCGCTGTAGTATAAAGTACTATACAGGGAATAGGGCTGTAGTATAAAGTACTATATAGGGAATATGGCTGTAGTATAAAGGACTATATAGGGAATAGGGCTGTAGTATAAAGTACTATATAGGGAATAGGGCTGTAGTATAAAGTACTATATAGGGAATAGGGCTGTAGTATAAAGTACTATATAGGGAATAGGGCTGTAGTATAAAGTACTATATAGGGAATAGGGATGTAGTATAAAGTACTATATAGGGAATAGGCTGTAGTATAAAGTACTATATAGGGAATAGGGCTGTAGTATAAAGTACTATATAGGGAATAGGGCTGTAGTATAAAGTACTATATAGGGAATAGGGATGTAGTATAAAGTACTATAATAGGAAATAGGGCTGTAGTATAAAGTACTATATAGGGAATAAGGCTGTAGTATAAAGTACTATATAGGGAATAGGGCTGTAGTATAAAGTACTATATAGGGAATAGGGCTGTAGTATAAAGTACTATATAGGGAATAGGGCTGTAGTATAAAGTACTATATAGGGAATAGGGCTGTAGTATAAAGTACTATTAGGGAATAGGGCTGTAGTATAAAGTGCTCTATAGGGAATAGGGCTGTAGTATAAAGTACTATTGGGGAATAGGGCTGTAGTATAAAGTGCTCTATAGGGAATAGGGCTGTAGTATAAAGTACTATATAGCGAATAGGGCTGTAGTATAAAGTACTATTAGGGAATAGGGCTGTAGTATAAAGTGCTCTATAGGGAATAGGGCTGTAGTATAAAGTACTATATAGGGAATAGGGCTGTAGTATAAAGTACTATATAGGGAATAGGGCTGTAGTATAAAGTACTATATAGGGAATAGGGATGTAGTATAACGTACTATATAGGGAATATGCTGTAGTATAAAGTACTATATAGGGAATAGGGATGTAGTATAACGTACTATATAGGGAATATGCTGTAGTATAACGTACTATATAGGGAATATGGCTGTAGTATAAAGTACTATATAGGGAATAGGGCTGTAGTATAATGTACTATATAGGGAATAGGGCTGTAGTATAAAGTACTATATAGGGAATAGGGCTGTAGTATAAAGTACTATTAGGGAATAGGGCTGTAGTATAAAGTGCTCTATAGGGAATAGGGCTGTAGTATAAAGTACTATTAGGGAATAGGGCTGTAGTATAAAGTACTATACAGGGAATAGGGCTGTAGTATAAAGTACTATATAGGGAATAGGGCTGTAGTATAAAGTACTATACAGGGAATAGGGCTGTAGTATAAAGTACTATATAGGGAATAGGGCTGTAGTATAAAGTACTATATAGGGAATAGGGCTGTAGTATAAAGTGCTCTATAGGGAATAGGGCTGTAGTATAAAGTACTATATAGGGAATAGGGCTGTAGTATAAAGTACTATATAGGGAATAGGGCTGTAGTATAAAGTACTATATAGGGAATAGGGCTGTAGTATAAAGTGCTCTATAGGGAATAGGGCTGTAGTATAAAGTACTATATAGGGAATAGGGCTGTAGTATAAAGTACTATATAGGGAATAGGGCTGTAGTATAAAGGACTATATAGGGAATAGGGCTGTAGTATAAAGTGCTCTATAGGGATTAGTGCTGTAGTATAAAGTGCTCTATAGGGAATAGGGCTGTAGTATAAAGTACTATATAGGGAATAGGGCTGTAGTATAAAGGACTATATAGGGAATAGGGCTGTAGTATAAAGTACTATATAGGGAATAGGGCTGTAGTATAAAGTGCTCTATAGGGAATATGGCTGTAGTGTAAAGTACTATATAGGGAATAGGGCTGTAGTATAAAGTACTATATAGGGAATAGGGATGTAGTATAAAGTGCTCTATAGGGAATAGGGCTGTAGTATAAAGTACTATATAGGGAATAGGGCTGTAGTATAAAGTACTATATAGGGAATAGGGCTGTAGTATAAAGTACTATTAGGGAATAGGGCTGTAGTATAAAGTGCTCTATAGGGATTAGGGATGTAGTATAACGTACTATATAGGGAATAGGGCTGTAGTATAAAGTGCTCTATAGGGAATAGGGCTGTAGTATAAAGTACTATATAGGGAATATGGCTGTAGTATAAAGTGCTCTATAGGGAATAGGGCTGTAGTATAAAGTACTATATAGGGAATAGGGCTGTAGTATAAAGTACTATATAGGGAATAGGGCTGTAGTATAAAGTACTATTAGGGAATAGGGCTGTAGTATAAAGTGCTCTATAGGGATTAGGGATGTAGTATAACGTACTATATAGGGAATAGGGCTGTAGTATAAAGTGCTCTATAGGGAATATGGCTGTAGTATAAAGTGCTCTATAGGGAATAGGGCTGTAGTATAAAGTACTATATAGGGAATAGGGCTGTAGTATAAAGTACTATATAGGGAATAGGGCTGTAGTATAAAGTACTATATAGGGAATAGGGCTGTAGTATAAAGTACTATATAGGGAATAGGGCTGTAGTATAAAGTACTATATAGGGAATAGGGCTGTAGTATAAAGTACTATATAGGGAATAGGGCTGTAGTATAAAGTACTATATAGGGAATAGGGCTGTAGTATAAAGTACTATATAGGGAATAGGGCTGTAGTATACAGTACTATATAGGGAATAGGGCTGTAGTATAAAGGACTATATAGGGAATAGGGCTGTAGTATAAAGTACTATATAGGGAATAGGGCTGTAGTATAAAGTACTATATAGGGAATAGGGCTGTAGTATAAAGTACTATATAGGGAATAGGGCTGTAGTATAAAGTACTATATAGGGAATAGGGCTGTAGTATAAAGTACTATATAGGGAATAGGGCTGTAGTATAAAGTGCTCTATAGGGATTAGAGCTGTAGTATAAAGTACTATATAGGGAATAGGGCTGTAGTATAAAGTACTATATAGGGAATAGGGCTGTAGTATAAAGTACTATATAGGGAATAGGGCTGTAATATAAAGTACTATTAGGGAATAGGGCTGTAGTATAAAGTGCTCTATAGGGATTAGGGATGTAGTATAACGTACTATATAGGGAATAGGGCTGTAGTATAAAGTGCTCTATAGGGATTAGGGATGTAGTATAACGTACTATATAGGGAATATGCTGTAGTATAAAGTACTATATAGGGAATAGGGCTGTAGTATAAAGTACTATATAGGGAATAGGGCTGTAGCATAACGTACTATATAGGGAATAGGGCTGTAGTATAAAGTACTATATAGGGAATAGGGATGTAGTATAACGTACTATATAGGGAATATGCTGTAGTACAAAGGACTATATAGGGAATAGGGCTGTAGTATAAAGTGCTCTATAGGGAATAGGGCTGTAGTATAAGGTACTATATAGGGAATAGGGCTGTAGTATAAAGTACTATATAGGGAATAGGGCTGTAGTATAAAGTACTATATAGGGAATAGGGCTGTAGTATAAAGTACTATATAGGGAATAGGGCTGTAGTATAAAGTACTATATAGGGAATAGGGCTGTAGTATAAAGTACTATATAGGGAATAGGGCTGTAGCATAACGTACTATATAGGGAATACGGCTGTAGTATAAAGTACTATATAGGGAATAGGGCTGTAGTATAAAGTACTATATAGGGAATAGGGCTGTAGTATAAAGTACTATATAGGGAATAGGGCTGTAGTATAAAGTACTATATAGGGAATAGGGCTGTAGTATAAAGTGCTCTATAGGGAATAGGGCTGTAGTATAAAGTACTATATAGGGATTAGTGCCGTAGTATAAAGTAATAGGGAATAGGGTGCCATTGGGGACACCGTTTGAGACAGGGTAATATAATAATAGAACACCATGACTCAGCACTTCAGACCTCCCTTTATATTCAGCTGAATGCAATGTCTCCCCTTACCTCCACTCCCTCGCGGAGGAGGGGAGAAGAGGGGGGGGGTGGAGGAGAGAAGAAGAGGAGGAGGAGAGGAGAAGGAGAGGAGGAGCAGGAGAGAAGAGGAGGACGAGGAAGAAGGATAGAAGAGGAGATAAGAGGAGAGAAGAGGAGAGAAGAGGAGAGAAGAGGAGAGAAGAGGAGGCGGAGGGGAGGAAGAGAGAAGAGGAATAGGAGGAATGGAGGAGGAGGAGAGAAGAAGAGGAGGAGGAGAGAAGAAGAGGAGGAAGGAGGAGGAGAGAAGAGGGGGAGGAAGGGAGGAGGAGAGAAGAAGAGGAGGAGGAGAGAAGAAGAGGAGGAAGGAGGAGGAGAGAATTGGGGGAGGAAGGGAGGAGGAGAGAAGAAGAGGAGGAGGAGGAGGAGAGAATAAGAGGAGGAGGAGGAGAGAAGAGGAGAGAAGAGGAGGCGGAGGGGAGGAAGAGAGAAGAAGAGGAGGAGGAAGGAGAAGGAGAGGAGGATGAGGGGAGAAGGAGAGGAGGAGGAAGGAGGAGGAGAGAAGGGGAGAGAAGTGGAGAGAGGAGGAGAGAAGAGGAGAGAAGAGGAGAGAAGACGAGAGAAGAGGAGGCGGAGGGGAGGAAGAGAGAAGAGGAATAGGATGAAGGAGGAGGAGAGAAGAAGAGGAGGAGGAGAAGGAAGGAGGAGAGAAGAGGAGGGGGAGGGGAGGAGGAGAGAAGGGGAACAGGAGGAAGGAGGAGGAGAGAAGAAGAGGGGTAGGAGGAGAGGATTTAACTCACTCAGGATAGTAGACACCATACATTCTGAGGATGTTGTCTATCACTAGCAGGACCATATCACCAAGTAACATTCTGACTATGTTTAAATGTATTTGGCAAATAAAGGTGACTCTGATTATTACTCATTTTCAACTAGAGAATCTTTCCAACTG
The DNA here is from genome assembly GCF_045679555.1 of Salvelinus alpinus. Classification (NCBI taxonomy): domain Eukaryota; kingdom Metazoa; phylum Chordata; class Actinopteri; order Salmoniformes; family Salmonidae; genus Salvelinus; species Salvelinus alpinus. The sequence goes on along the minus strand of NC_092092.1, from coordinate 16,153,603 downwards.
CAGGGCAGCACTCTTTATTCATGCAATCCTTAGGAGAGAGAGAGAGGGAGGGGAAGGGAGAGGGGGGAGGGAGGGAGAGAGAGAAGGGAAAGGAGTCTTTCTCGGTCAGGGAAGGAGGGAGAGGAGGGAGAAAATGAGGGGAGAGGGTGAGGGAGACGGGATGAGATTCCTTTGAAGTGGGCGGCGGCTGAGATATTAAATTATTGAGTTGTAAGAGATTAAAGTTTCAGAAGTTCATTTGACCATTTCCGCCTTGTCACTTGGAGGCAGAAGACGTTAGTATGCACTATAGATTCAGGCTGTTGGCTGGGAGGTTGATAAAGTGTCTGTGAGTCACTACCTGTTTGTGTGGCTGGAGAAACCATATATCAGCCTGCCACGGGAAGTTCAGCCCGACACGCTTCCCTCTCCCTCTCTCTTCCATATAAACAGAGGGAGCATGATATCTGATTATGAGAACTGTATGGTTTTACAGAGAGAGATTTACAGTTGACACATACGTGTTCAGTTTGGGTGGGAAGCTTTCCCCACAGAAATAACTGAATAGCCTCTAGAACCTTGAATTTCTTTCCGGAAACCTCTTAGCTGACATTGAGAGTGAATGTGAATTGATTGATGTGAATGAACTGTCTCTCAGCAGCGAGATCATCCCATCTTCAAAGGGACAAATACCTCTCTGGGATAGGGTCCAGTTTCCTAAATTTCCACCTGACTGACATGCCCAAAGTACACTGCCTGTTACTCAGGCCCAGAAGCCGGGATATGTATATAATTGGTAGCATTGGATAGAAAGCACTTTGAAGTTTCGAAAACTGTTACAATAATGTCTGAGACTATAACATAATTGATCTGACAGGCAAAAATCTGAATAAAACCTATTGTTCCTATGTAAATCCGTCTCCCAGATTGCAATTCCTATGGCTTCCACTAGATGTCAACAGTCTTTATTCAAGGTTTCAGGCTTGTTTTTTGAAAAATGAACAAGAATTTGGGGTTTTGGTGAGAAGAGCACAGGAACAATATCAGTCTTCCGGCGCGCGAGGGAACATACTACTATTGAACATACTACTATTGAACATACTACTATTGAACATACTACTATTGAACATACTACTATTGAACATACTACTATTGAACATACTACTTTCCGTATGAAATATTATAGTTTATTTACATTTTAGAGTTCCATGAGGATTAAATAGAAATGTCGTTTGACTTGTTTGGATGAAGTTTAGTGGTAGCTTTTTGGACTCCTTTGTCTGTATGTTGATTGAGTGGATTACTGAAATCGATGGCGCAAACTAAACAGACATTTTGGGATATAAAGAAGGATTTTATCTAACAAATTGGCCATGCATGTTGTAGCTGGGACCCTTGGGATTGCAAACAGAGGAAGATCTTCAAAAGTAAGTGATTTATTTAATCGCTATTTGTGATTTTATGAAGCCTGTGCTGGATGAAAAATATGTTGATGTGGGGCGCTGTCCTCAGACAATCACATGGTAAGCTTTCACCGTAAAGCCTATTGTAAAACGGACAATGCAGTTATATTAGGAAGGATTTAAGCTTTTAAATGATATAAGACACTTCTATGTTCATGAATTTTTTATATTGGGGTACTCGAGGACCAGAATTTGGGGTACTCAAGGACCAGGATAGGGAAACACTGCTCTAGACCACCAGGGAAGCTGTCTTATGTCCTATTTCCCAGTATATAGCCATGGCAGTAAGGTCGATCGGGATTTCCTTGCTTCCTTTCTAGCCTTCTTAGACATAACTAAACCAGGGAAATACGGGTTACCTGGGTTATTCACCATCACTTCCCCCATCCTCTTTATATGCTGTCTAATTCTGGGCCCATATTTACAAGGTATCCTGTAACTATGAGTGCTGATCTAGGATCAAATAATGAAAAATAAGACAGGAGGGTCCAAATCAAGTGTCTCACTGTAGGAATTACAATATATTGGGTGCGTTTTTTCAAAAATTCAACAGTTAATGTTTTATTATTTTCAGTGAGTCTAAATTATGCATTTGGTACTAGATTTATATATCTGGAGGAAATAAAGACTGTCACCCCCTGATCTGTTTCCCCTGTCGTTGTGATTGTCTCCACCCCCTCCAGGTGTCGCCCATCTTCCCCATTATCCCCTGTGTATTTATATCTGTGTTCTCTGTTTGATTCCTGATACAATCTCTCTTTTAGTAGAGTATACCTGAGCCTCAATTTATTTCTTAAGAAACGTGGTTACTCAACGTGGTTACAAAAGGTGAGCTTGAACCTGCAGACCTTAGATCTGCAGCCAGATCATAAACCCTCTGCCTGCGTCACCAGGAGATAACTGTGGCCTTGCAGTTTTTAGTCAAATCAAAACACTGAACACAATTTCTGAGTTATTAAAATGTTCCCATCCTCTTCATATGATGTGTAACACTGCATTCAGCCAGGGGGCAGAATAATCATTTCTAAACCAATTTCAGATGGGGTAAAATGCTATGTAAAGTTTGGTACGGATAGTCCTCCTACGTCTTTAGGATGGGGTGAAATGTTATGTAAAGTTTCGTACGGATAGTCCTCCTACGTCGATAGGATGTGGTAAAATGCTGTGCAAAGGTCGAGAGCCATGTGTCCTCCGAAACACGACCCTGCCAAGCCGCACCGTTTAATTAACCAGGAACAAAACCACACCAATGTGTCGAAGGAAACACCGTCCAGCTGGCGACCGAAGTCAGCTTACAGATACAAAAAGACCCAGAGTTGTAGGTAAAAAACTCAGAATACAAAAGAAGATATACAGGAAGAGGAGCGCAGATCCATCCAACTTCCTTCCTTTTCCTAAACTACAAGATTAACGCTTTTGCCGAAATGAGGCTGTAAGAGATTGGTTGTTTTAGGGGGTTGGTTAATCTGTAGAATAGATATAGCCCTTGGTTCACTCCACATCTGACTGCCCTCGACCAGCACAAAAACATCCTGTGGCGTACTGCACTAGCATAGAATAGTCCCCGCGATATGCAACTTTTCAGGGAAGTCAGGAACCAATACACATAGTCAGTTAGCAAAGCAAAGGCAAGCTTTTTCAAACATATATTTGCATCCTGTAGCTCTATCTCCAAAAAGTTCTGGGACACTGTCAAATCCATGGAGAATAAGAGCACCTCCTGCCAGCTGCCCACTGGCTAGGAAACACTGTCACCACCAATAAATCCACGATAATCGAGAATTTCAATAAGCATTTCTCTACGGCTGGCCATGCTTTCCTCCTGGCTACCCCAACCCTGGCCAACAGCTCCGCACCACCCACAGACACTTGCCCAAGCCTCCCCAGCTTCTCCTTCACCGAAATCCAGATAGCAGATGTTCTGAAAGAGCTGCAAAACCTGGACACAGTGTCGCCAGTGGGTCAGGCGACATATTCGTCGCCAGACCCACTGGCTCCAGGTCATCTATAACTCTTTGCTAGGTAAAGCTCCGCCTTATCTCAGCTCACTGGTCACCATATCAACACCCACCCGTAGCACACGCTCCAGCAGGTATATTTCACTGGTCATCCCCAAAGCCAACACCTCCTTTGGCCGCCTTTCCTTCCAGTTCTCTGCTGCCAATGACTGCAACAGATTGCAAAAATCGCTGAAGTTGGAGACTTATATCTCCCTCACTAACTTTAAGCATCAGCTATCTGAGCAGCTTACCGATCGCTGCAGCTGTACATAGTCCATCTGTAAACAGCCCACCGAACCAACTACCTACCTCATCCCATATTTGTTTTGTTTTCCTGCTCTTTTGCACACCAGTATCTCTACTTGCACATCATCGTCTGCACATCTATCAATCCAGTGTTAATTTACTAAATTGTAATTATTTCGCCACTATGGCCTATTTATTGCCTTACCTCATTACTCCATTTGCACACACTGTATACAGACTTTTCTATTGTGTTATTGACTGTACATTTGTTTATCCCATGTGTAACTCTGTGTTGTTGTTTTTTTGTCGCACTGCTATGCTTTATCTTGGCCAGGTCGCAGTAGTAAATGATAACGTGTTCTAAACTGGCCTACCTGGTTAAATAATAGTGAAATTAAAATATTAAAATATAAAAATAACGTCAGAGAGGATCCTAAAAATTCCACACCAATAACCACGTGGGTCAGAGCATATCCACACCAATAACCACGTGGGTCAGAGCATATCCACACCAATAACCACGTGGGTCAGAGTATATCCACACCAATAACCACGTGGGTCAGAGCATATCCACACCAATAACCACGTGGGTCAGAGTATATCCACACCAATAACCACGTGGGTCAGAGTATATCCACACCAATAACCACGTGGGTCAGAGTATATCCACACCAATAACCACGTGGGTCAGAGCATATCCACACCAATAACCACGTGGGTCAGAGTATATCCACACCAATAACCACGTGGGTCAGAGTATATCCACACCAATAACCAAGCGGGTCAGAGCATATCCACACCAATAACCACGTGGGTCAGAGTATATCCACACCAATAACCACGTGGGTCAGAGTATATCGACACCAATAACCACGTGGGTCAGAGTATATCCACACCAATAACCACGTGGGTCAGAGTATATCCACACTAATAACCACGTGGGTCAGAGAATATCCACACCAATAACCACGTGGGTCAGAGCATATCCACACCAATAACCACGTGGGTCAGAGCATATCCACACCAATAACCACGTGGGTCAGAGCATATCCACACCAATAACCGGATCAGAGTATATCCACACCAATAACCGGATCAGAGTATATCCACACCAATAACCACGTGGGTCAGAATATATCCACACCAATAACCACGTGGGTCAGAGTATATCCACACCAATAACCACGTGGGTCAGAGTATATCCACACCAATAACCACGTGGGTCAGAGCATATCCACACCAATAACCACGTGGGTCAGAATATATCCACACCAATAACCACGTGGGTCAGAGTATATCCACACCAATAACCACGCGGGTCAGAGTATATCCACACCAATAACCACGTGGGTCAGAGTATATCCACACCAATAACCACGTGGGTCAGAGTATATCCACACCAATAACCACGTGGGTCAGAGTATATCCACAAAAATAACCACATGGGTCAGAGCATATCCACACCAATAACCACGTGGGTCAGAGTATATCCACACCAATAACCACGTGGGTCAGAGCATATCCACACCAATAACCACGTGGGTCAGAATATATCCACACCAATAACCACGTGGGTCAGAGTATATCCACACCAATAACCACGTGGGTCAGAGCATATCCACACCAATAACCACACGGGTCAGAGCATATCCACACCGATAACCACGTGGGTCAGAGCATATCCACACCAATAACCACGTGGGTCAGAGTATATCCACACCGATAACCACGTGGGTCAGAGCATATCCACACCAATAACCACGTGGGTCAGAGTATATCCACACCAATAACCACGTGGGTCAGAATATATCCACACCAATAACCACGTGGGTCAGAGTATATCCACACCAATAACCGGATCAGAGTATATCCAAACCAATAACCACGTGGGTCAGATCATATCCACACCAATAACCACGCGGGTCAGAGTATATCCACACCAATAACCACGTGGGTCAGAGTATATCCACACCAATAACCACGTGGGTCAGAGCATATCCACACCAATAACCACGTGGGTCAGAGCATATCCACACCAATAACCACGTGGGTCAGAGTATATCCACACCAATAACCACGTGGGTCAGAGCATATCCACACCAATAACCACGTGGGTCAGAGCATATCCACACCAATAACCACGTGGGTCAGAGTATATCCACACCAATAACCACGTGGGTCAGAGTATATCCACACCAATAACCACATGGGTCAGAATATATCCACACCAATAACCACGTGGGTCAGAATATATCCACACCAATAACCACGTGGGTCAGAATATATCCACACCAATAACCACGTGGGTCAGAATATATCCACACCAATAACCACGTGGGTCAGAATATATCCACACCAATAACCACGTGGGTCAGAGTATATCCACACCAATAACCACGTGGGTCAGAGCATATCCACACTAATAACCACGTGGGTCAGAGTATATCCACACCAATAACCACGTGGGTCAGAGTATATCCACACCAATAACCACGTGGGTCAGAGCATATCCACACCAATAACCACACGGGTCAGAGCATATCCACACCGATAACCACGTGGGTCAGAGCATATCCACACCAATAACCACGTGGGTCAGAGTATATCCACACCAATAACCACGTGGGTCAGAGCATATCCACACCAATAACCACGTGGGTCAGAGTATATCCACACCAATAACCACGTGGGTCAGAATATATCCACACCAATAACCACGTGGGTCAGAGTATATCCACACCAATAACCGGATCAGAGTATATCCACACCAATAACCACGTGGGTCAGATCATATCCACACCAATAACCACGCGGGTCAGAGTATATCCACACCAATAACCACGTGGGTCAGAGTATATCCACACCAATAACCACGTGGGTCAGAGCATATCCACACCAATAACCACGTGGGTCAGAGTATATCCACACCAATAACCACGTGGGTCAGAGCATATCCACACCAATAACCACGTGGGTCAGAGTATATCCACACCAATAACCACGTGGGTCAGAGTATATCCACACCAATAACCACGTGGGTCAGAGTATATCCACACCAATAACCACGTGGGTCAGAGCATATCCACACCAATAACCACGTGGGTCAGAGTATATCCACACCAATAACCACGTGGGTCAGAGTATATCCACACCAATAACCAAGCGGGTCAGAGCATATCCACACCAATAACCACGTGGGTCAGAGTATATCCACACCAATAACCACGTGGGTCAGAGTATATCCACACCAATAACCACGTGGGTCAGAGTATATCCACACCAATAACCACGTGGGTCAGAGTATATCCACACTAATAACCACGTGGGTCAGAGAATATCCACACCAATAACCACGTGGGTCAGAGCATATCCACACCAATAACCACGTGGGTCAGAGCATATCCACACCAATAACCACGTGGGTCAGAGCATATCCACACCAATAACCGGATCAGAGTATATCCACACCAATAACCGGATCAGAGTATATCCACACCAATAACCACGTGGGTCAGAATATATCCACACCAATAACCACGTGGGTCAGAGTATATCCACACCAATAACCACGTGGGTCAGAGTATATCCACACCAATAACCACGTGGGTCAGAGCATATCCACACCAATAACCACGTGGGTCAGAATATATCCACACCAATAACCACGTGGGTCAGAGTATATCCACACCAATAACCACGCGGGTCAGAGTATATCCACACCAATAACCACGTGGGTCAGAGTATATCCACACCAATAACCACGTGGGTCAGAGTATATCCACACCAATAACCACGTGGGTCAGAGTATATCCACACCAATAACCACATGGGTCAGAGCATATCCACACCAATAACCACATGGGTCAGAGTATATCCACACCAATAACCACGTGGGTCAGAGCATATCCACACCAATAACCACGTGGGTCAGAATATATCCACACCAATAACCACGTGGGTCAGAGTATATCCACACCAATAACCACGTGGGTCAGAGCATATCCACACCAATAACCACACGGGTCAGAGCATATCCACACCGATAACCACGTGGGTCAGAGCATATCCACACCAATAACCACGTGGGTCAGAGTATATCCACACCAATAACCACGTGGGTCAGAGCATATCCACACCAATAACCACGTGGGTCAGAGTATATCCACACCAATAACCACGTGGGTCAGAATATATCCACACCAATAACCACGTGGGTCAGAGTATATCCACACCAATAACCGGATCAGAGTATATCCACACCAATAACCACGTGGGTCAGATCATATCCACACCAATAACCACGCGGGTCAGAGTATATCCACACCAATAACCACGTGGGTCAGAGTATATCCACACCAATAACCACGTGGGTCAGAGCATATCCACACCAATAACCACGTGGGTCAGAGCATATCCACACCAATAACCACGTGGGTCAGAGTATATCCACACCAATAACCACGTGGGTCAGAGCATATCCACACCAATAACCACGTGGGTCAGAGCATATCCACACCAATAACCACGTGGGTCAGAGTATATCCACACCAATAACCACGTGGGTCAGAGTATATCCACACCAATAACCACATGGGTCAGAATATATCCACACCAATAACCACGTGGGTCAGAATATATCCACACCAATAACCACGTGGGTCAGAATATATCCACACCAATAACCACGTGGGTCAGAATATATCCACACCAATAACCACGTGGGTCAGAATATATCCACACCAATAACCACGTGGGTCAGAGTATATCCACACCAATAACCACGTGGGTCAGAGCATATCCACACTAATAACCACGTGGGTCAGAGTATATCCACACCAATAACCACGTGGGTCAGAGTATATCCACACCAATAACCACGTGGGTCAGAGCATATCCACACCAATAACCACACGGGTCAGAGCATATCCACACCGATAACCACGTGGGTCAGAGCATATCCACACCAATAACCACGTGGGTCAGAGTATATCCACACCAATAACCACGTGGGTCAGAGCATATCCACACCAATAACCACGTGGGTCAGAGTATATCCACACCAATAACCACGTAGGTCAGAATATATCCACACCAATAACCACGTGGGTCAGAGTATATCCACACCAATAACCAGATCAGAGTATATCCACACCAATAACCACGTGGGTCAGATCATATCCACACCAATAACCACGTGGGTCAGAGTATATCCACACCAATAACCACGTGGGTCAGAGTATATCCACACTAATAACCACGTGGGTCAGAGAATATCCACACCAATAACCACGTGGGTCAGAGCATATCCACACCAATAACCACGTGGGTCAGAGCATATCCACACCAATAACCACGTGGGTCAGAGCATATCCACACCAATAACCGGATCAGAGTATATCCACACCAATAACCGGATCAGAGTATATCCACACCAATAACCACGTGGGTCAGAATATATCCACACCAATAACCACGTGGGTCAGAGTATATCCACACCAATAACCACGTGGGTCAGAGTATATCCACACCAATAACCACGTGGGTCAGAGCATATCCACACCAATAACCACGTGGGTCAGAATATATCCACACCAATAACCACGTGGGTCAGAGTATATCCACACCAATAACCACGCGGGTCAGAGTATATCCACACCAATAACCACGTGGGTCAGAGTATATCCACACCAATAACCACGTGGGTCAGAGTATATCCACACCAATAACCACGTGGGTCAGAGTATATCCACACCAATAACCACATGGGTCAGAGCATATCCACACCAATAACCACGTGGGTCAGAGTATATCCACACCAATAACCACGTGGGTCAGAGCATATCCACACCAATAACCACGTGGGTCAGAATATATCCACACCAATAACCACGTGGGTCAGAGTATATCCACACCAATAACCACGTGGGTCAGATCATATCCACACCAATAACCACGCGGGTCAGAGTATATCCACACCAATAACCACGTGGGTCAGAGTATATCCACACCAATAACCACGTGGGTCAGAGCATATCCACACCAATAACCACGTGGGTCAGAGCATATCCACACCAATAACCACGTGGGTCAGAGTATATCCACACCAATAACCACGTGGGTCAGAGCATATCCACACCAATAACCACGTGGGTCAGAGCATATCCACACCAATAACCACGTGGGTCAGAGTATATCCACACCAATAACCACGTGGGTCAGAGTATATCCACACCAATAACCGGATCAGAGTATATCCACACCAATAACCGGATCAGAGTATATCCACACCAATAACCACGTGGGTCAGAATATATCCACACCAATAACCACGTGGGTCAGAGTATATCCACACCAATAACCACGTGGGTCAGAGCATATCCACACCAATAACCACGTGGGTCAGAGCATATCCACACCAATAACCACGTGGGTCAGAGTATATCCACACCAATAACCACGTGGGTCAGAGCATATCCACACCAATAACCACGTGGGTCAGAGTATATCCACACCAATAACCACGTGGGTCAGAGTATATCCACACCAATAACCACGTGGGTCAGAGTATATCCACACCAATAACCACGTGGGTCAGAGCATATCCACACCAATAACCACGTGGGTCAGAGCATATCCACACCAATAACCACGTGGGTCAGAGTATATCCACACCAATAACCACGTGGGTCAGAGTATATCCACACCAATAACCAAGCGGGTCAGAGCATATCCACACCAATAACCACGTGGGTCAGAGTATATCCACACCAATAACCACGTGGGTCAGAGTATATCCACACCAATAACCACGTGGGTCAGAGTATATCCACACCAATAACCACGTGGGTCAGAGTATATCCACACTAATAACCACGTGGGTCAGAGAATATCCACACCAATAACCACGTGGGTCAGAGCATATCCACACCAATAACCACGTGGGTCAGAGCATATCCACACCAATAACCACGTGGGTCAGAGCATATCCACACCAATAACCGGATCAGAGTATATCCACACCAATAACCGGATCAGAGTATATCCACACCAATAACCACGTGGGTCAGAATATATCCACACCAATAACCACGTGGGTCAGAGTATATCCACACCAATAACCACGTGGGTCAGAGTATATCCACACCAATAACCACGTGGGTCAGAGCATATCCACACCAATAACCACGTGGGTCAGAATATATCCACACCAATAACCACGTGGGTCAGAGTATATCCACACCAATAACCACGCGGGTCAGAGTATATCCACACCAATAACCACGTGGGTCAGAGTATATCCACACCAATAACCACGTGGGTCAGAGTATATCCACACCAATAACCACGTGGGTCAGAGTATATCCACACCAATAACCACATGGGTCAGAGCATATCCACACCAATAACCACGTGGGTCAGAGTATATCCACACCAATAACCACGTGGGTCAGAGCATATCCACACCAATAACCACGTGGGTCAGAATATATCCACACCAATAACCACGTGGGTCAGAGTATATCCACACCAATAACCACGTGGGTCAGAGCATATCCACACCAATAACCACACGGGTCAGAGCATATCCACACCGATAACCACGTGGGTCAGAGCATATCCACACCAATAACCACGTGGGTCAGAGTATATCCACACCAATAACCACGTGGGTCAGAGCATATCCACACCAATAACCACGTGGGTCAGAGTATATCCACACCAATAACCACGTGGGTCAGAATATATCCACACCAATAACCACGTGGGTCAGAGTATATCCACACCAATAACCGGATCAGAGTATATCCACACCAATAACCACGTGGGTCAGATCATATCCACACCAATAACCACGCGGGTCAGAGTATATCCACACCAATAACCACGTGGGTCAGAGTATATCCACACCAATAACCACGTGGGTCAGAGCATATCCACGTGGGTCAGAGCATATCCACACCAATAACCACGTGGGTCAGAGTATATCCACACCAATAACCACGTGGGTCAGAGCATATCCACACCAATAACCACGTGGGTCAGAGCATATCCACACCAATAACCACGTGGGTCAGAGTATATCCACACCAATAACCACGTGGGTCAGAGTATATCCACACCAATAACCACATGGGTCAGAATATATCCACACCAATAACCACATGGGTCAGAATATATCCACACCAATAACCACGTGGGTCAGAATATATCCACACCAATAACCACGTGGGTCAGAATATATCCACACCAATAACCACGTGGGTCAGAATATATCCACACCAATAACCACGTGGGTCAGAGTATATCCACACCAATAACCACGTGGGTCAGAGCATATCCACACTAATAACCACGTGGGTCAGAGTATATCCACACCAATAACCACGTGGGTCAGAGTATATCCACACCAATAACCACGTGGGTCAGAGCATATCCACACCAATAACCACACGGGTCAGAGCATATCCACACCGATAACCACGTGGGTCAGAGCATATCCACACCAATAACCACGTGGGTCAGAGTATATCCACACCAATAACCACGTGGGTCAGAGCATATCCACACCAATAACCACGTGGGTCAGAGTATATCCACACCAATAACCACGTGGGTCAGAATATATCCACACCAATAACCACGTGGGTCAGAGTATATCCACACCAATAACCAAGCGGGTCAGAGCATATCCACACCAATAACCACGTGGGTCAGAGTATATCCACACCAATAACCACGTGGGTCAGAGTATATCCACACCAATAACCACGTGGGTCAGAGTATATCCACACCAATAACCACGTGGGTCAGAGTATATCCACACTAATAACCACGTGGGTCAGAGAATATCCACACCAATAACCACGTGGGTCAGAGCATATCCACACCAATAACCACGTGGGTCAGAGCATATCCACACCAATAACCACGTGGGTCAGAGCATATCCACACCAATAACCGGATCAGAGTATATCCACACCAATAACCGGATCAGAGTATATCCACACCAATAACCACGTGGGTCAGAATATATCCACACCAATAACCACGTGGGTCAGAGTATATCCACACCAATAACCACGTGGGTCAGAGTATATCCACACCAATAACCACGTGGGTCAGAGCATATCCACACCAATAACCACGTGGGTCAGAATATATCCACACCAATAACCACGTGGGTCAGAGTATATCCACACCAATAACCACGCGGGTCAGAGTATATCCACACCAATAACCACGTGGGTCAGAGTATATCCACACCAATAACCACGTGGGTCAGAGTATATCCACACCAATAACCACGTGGGTCAGAGTATATCCACACCAATAACCACATGGGTCAGAGCATATCCACACCAATAACCACGTGGGTCAGAGTATATCCACACCAATAACCACGTGGGTCAGAGCATATCCACACCAATAACCACGTGGGTCAGAATATATCCACACCAATAACCACGTGGGTCAGAGTATATCCACACCAATAACCACGTGGGTCAGAGCATATCCACACCAATAACCACACGGGTCAGAGCATATCCACACCGATAACCACGTGGGTCAGAGCATATCCACACCAATAACCACGTGGGTCAGAGTATATCCACACCAATAACCACGTGGGTCAGAGCATATCCACACCAATAAACACGTGGGTCAGAGTATATCCACACCAATAACCACGTGGGTCAGAATATATCCACACCAATAACCACGTGGGTCAGAGTATATCCACACCAATAACCGGATCAGAGTATATCCACACCAATAACCACGTGGGTCAGATCATATCCACACCAATAACCACGCGGGTCAGAGTATATCCACACCAATAACCACGTGGGTCAGAGTATATCCACACCAATAACCACGTGGGTCAGAGCATATCCACACCAATAACCACGTGGGTCAGAGCATATCCACACCAATAACCACGTGGGTCAGAGTATATCCACACCAATAACCACGTGGGTCAGAGCATATCCACACCAATAACCACGTGGGTCAGAGCATATCCACACCAATAACCACGTGGGTCAGAGTATATCCACACCAATAACCACGTGGGTCAGAGTATATCCACACCAATAACCACATGGGTCAGAATATATCCACACCAATAACCACGTGGGTCAGAATATATCCACACCAATAACCACGTGGGTCAGAATATATCCACACCAATAACCACGTGGGTCAGAATATATCCACACCAATAACCACGTGGGTCAGAATATATCCACACCAATAACCACGTGGGTCAGAGTATATCCACACCAATAACCACGTGGGTCAGAGCATATCCACACTAATAACCACGTGGGTCAGAGTATATCCACACCAATAACCACGTGGGTCAGAGTATATCCACACCAATAACCACGTGGGTCAGAGCATATCCACACCAATAACCACACGGGTCAGAGCATATCCACACCGATAACCACGTGGGTCAGAGCATATCCACACCAATAACCACGTGGGTCAGAGTATATCCACACCAATAACCACGTGGGTCAGAGCATATCCACACCAATAACCACGTGGGTCAGAGTATATCCACACCAATAACCACGTAGGTCAGAATATATCCACACCAATAACCACGTGGGTCAGAGTATATCCACACCAATAACCAGATCAGAGTATATCCACACCAATAACCACGTGGGTCAGATCATATCCACACCAATAACCACGCGGGTCAGAGTATATCCACACCAATAACCACGTGGGTCAGAGTATATCCACACCAATAACCACGTGGGTCAGAGCATATCCACACCAATAACCACGTGGGTCAGAGCATATCCACACCAATAACCACGTGGGTCAGAGTATATCCACACCAATAACCACGTGGGTCAGAGCATATCCACACCAATAACCACGTGGGTCAGAGCATATCCACACCAATAACCACGTGGGTCAGAGTATATCCACACCAATAACCACGTGGGTCAGAGTATATCCACACCAATAACCGGATCAGAGTATATCCACACCAATAACCGGATCAGAGTATATCCACACCAATAACCACGTGGGTCAGAATATATCCACACCAATAACCACGTGGGTCAGAGTATATCCACACCAATAACCACGTGGGTCAGAGCATATCCACACCAATAACCACGTGGGTCAGAGCATATCCACACCAATAACCACGTGGGTCAGAGTATATCCACACCAATAACCACGTGGGTCAGAGCATATCCACACCAATAACCACGTGGGTCAGAGTATATCCACACCAATAACCACGTGGGTCAGAGTATATCCACACCAATAACCACGTGGGTCAGAGTATATCCACACCAATAACCACGTGGGTCAGAGCATATCCACACCAATAACCACGTGGGTCAGAGCATATCCACACCAATAACCACGTGGGTCAGAGTATATCCACACCAATAACCACGTGGGTCAGAGTATATCCACACCAATAACCAAGCGGGTCAGAGCATATCCACACCAATAACCACGTGGGTCAGAGTATATCCACACCAATAACCACGTGGGTCAGAGTATATCCACACCAATAACCACGTGGGTCAGAGTATATCCACACCAATAACCACGTGGGTCAGAGTATATCCACACTAATAACCACGTGGGTCAGAGAATATCCACACCAATAACCACGTGGGTCAGAGCATATCCACACCAATAACCACGTGGGTCAGAGCATATCCACACCAATAACCACGTGGGTCAGAGCATATCCACACCAATAACCGGATCAGAGTATATCCACACCAATAACCGGATCAGAGTATATCCACACCAATAACCACGTGGGTCAGAATATATCCACACCAATAACCACGTGGGTCAGAGTATATCCACACCAATAACCACGTGGGTCAGAGTATATCCACACCAATAACCACGTGGGTCAGAGCATATCCACACCAATAACCACGTGGGTCAGAATATATCCACACCAATAACCACGTGGGTCAGAGTATATCCACACCAATAACCACGCGGGTCAGAGTATATCCACACCAATAACCACGTGGGTCAGAGTATATCCACACCAATAACCACGTGGGTCAGAGTATATCCACACCAATAACCACGTGGGTCAGAGTATATCCACACCAATAACCACATGGGTCAGAGCATATCCACACCAATAACCACGTGGGTCAGAGTATATCCACACCAATAACCACGTGGGTCAGAGCATATCCACACCAATAACCACGTGGGTCAGAATATATCCACACCAATAACCACGTGGGTCAGAGTATATCCACACCAATAACCACGTGGGTCAGATCATATCCACACCAATAACCACGCGGGTCAGAGTATATCCACACCAATAACCACGTGGGTCAGAGTATATCCACACCAATAACCACGTGGGTCAGAGCATATCCACACCAATAACCACGTGGGTCAGAGCATATCCACACCAATAACCACGTGGGTCAGAGTATATCCACACCAATAACCACGTGGGTCAGAGCATATCCACACCAATAACCACGTGGGTCAGAGCATATCCACACCAATAACCACGTGGGTCAGAGTATATCCACACCAATAACCACGTGGGTCAGAGTATATCCACACCAATAACCGGATCAGAGTATATCCACACCAATAACCGGATCAGAGTATATCCACACCAATAACCACGTGGGTCAGAATATATCCACACCAATAACCACGTGGGTCAGAGTATATCCACACCAATAACCACGTGGGTCAGAGCATATCCACACCAATAACCACGTGGGTCAGAGCATATCCACACCAATAACCACGTGGGTCAGAGTATATCCACACCAATAACCACGTGGGTCAGAGCATATCCACACCAATAACCACGTGGGTCAGAGTATATCCACACCAATAACCACGTGGGTCAGAGTATATCCACACCAATAACCACGTGGGTCAGAGTATATCCACACCAATAACCACGTGGGTCAGAGCATATCCACACCAATAACCACGTGGGTCAGAGCATATCCACACCAATAACCACGTGGGTCAGAGTATATCCACACCAATAACCACGTGGGTCAGAGTATATCCACACCAATAACCAAGCGGGTCAGAGCATATCCACACCAATAACCACGTGGGTCAGAGTATATCCACACCAATAACCACGTGGGTCAGAGTATATCCACACCAATAACCACGTGGGTCAGAGTATATCCACACCAATAACCACGTGGGTCAGAGTATATCCACACTAATAACCACGTGGGTCAGAGAATATCCACACCAATAACCACGTGGGTCAGAGCATATCCACACCAATAACCACGTGGGTCAGAGCATATCCACACCAATAACCACGTGGGTCAGAGCATATCCACACCAATAACCGGATCAGAGTATATCCACACCAATAACCGGATCAGAGTATATCCACACCAATAACCACGTGGGTCAGAATATATCCACACCAATAACCACGTGGGTTAGAGTATATCCACACCAATAACCACGTGGGTCAGAGTATATCCACACCAATAACCACGTGGGTCAGAGCATATCCACACCAATAACCACGTGGGTCAGAATATATCCACACCAATAACCACGTGGGTCAGAGTATATCCACACCAATAACCACGCGGGTCAGAGTATATCCACACCAATAACCACGTGGGTCAGAGTATATCCACACCAATAACCACGTGGGTCAGAGTATATCCACACCAATAACCACGTGGGTCAGAGTATATCCACACCAATAACCACATGGGTCAGAGCATATCCACACCAATAACCACGTGGGTCAGAGTATATCCACACCAATAACCACGTGGGTCAGAGCATATCCACACCAATAACCACGTGGGTCAGAATATATCCACACCAATAACCACGTGGGTCAGAGTATATCCACACCAATAACCACGTGGGTCAGAGCATATCCACACCAATAACCACACGGGTCAGAGCATATCCACACCGATAACCACGTGGGTCAGAGCATATCCACACCAATAACCACGTGGGTCAGAGTATATCCACACCAATAACCACGTGGGTCAGAGCATATCCACACCAATAACCACGTGGGTCAGAGTATATCCACACCAATAACCACGTGGGTCAGAATATATCCACACCAATAACCACGTGGGTCAGAGTATATCCACACCAATAACCGGATCAGAGTATATCCACACCAATAACCACGTGGGTCAGATCATATCCACACCAATAACCACGCGGGTCAGAGTATATCCACACCAATAACCACGTGGGTCAGAGTATATCCACACCAATAACCACGTGGGTCAGAGCATATCCACGTGGGTCAGAGCATATCCACACCAATAACCACGTGGGTCAGAGTATATCCACACCAATAACCACGTGGGTCGGAGCATATCCACACCAATAACCACGTGGGTCAGAGCATATCCACACCAATAACCACGTGGGTCAGAGTATATCCACACCAATAACCACGTGGGTCAGAGTATATCCACACCAATAACCACATGGGTCAGAATATATCCACACCAATAACCACATGGGTCAGAATATATCCACACCAATAACCACGTGGGTCAGAATATATCCACACCAATAACCACGTGGGTCAGAATATATCCACACCAATAACCACGTGGGTCAGAATATATCCACACCAATAACCACGTGGGTCAGAGTATATCCACACCAATAACCACGTGGGTCAGAGCATATCCACACTAATAACCACGTGGGTCAGAGTATATCCACACCAATAACCACGTGGGTCAGAGTATATCCACACCAATAACCACGTGGGTCAGAGCATATCCACACCAATAACCACACGGGTCAGAGCATATCCACACCGATAACCACGTGGGTCAGAGCATATCCACACCAATAACCACGTGGGTCAGAGTATATCCACACCAATAACCACGTGGGTCAGAGCATATCCACACCAATAACCACGTGGGTCAGAGTATATCCACACCAATAACCACGTGGGTCAGAATATATCCACACCAATAACCACGTGGGTCAGAGTATATCCACACCAATAACCGGATCAGAGTATATCCACACCAATAACCACGTGGGTCAGATCATATCCACACCAATAACCACGCGGGTCAGAGTATATCCACACCAATAACCACGTGGGTCAGAGTATATCCACACCAATAACCACGTGGGTCAGAGCATATCCACACCAATAACCACGTGGGTCAGAGCATATCCACACCAATAACCACGTGGGTCAGAGTATATCCACACCAATAACCACGTGGGTCAGAGCATATCCACACCAATAACCACGTGGGTCAGAGCATATCCACACCAATAACCACGTGGGTCAGAGCATATCCACACCAATAACCACGTGGGTCAGAGTATATCCACACCAATAACCACGTGGGTCAGAGTATATCCACACCAATAACCGGATCAGAGTATATCCACACCAATAACCGGATCAGAGTATATCCACACCAATAACCACGTGGGTCAGAATATATCCACAACAATAACCACGTGGGTCAGAGTATATCCACACCAATAACCACGTGGGTCAGAGCATATCCACACCAATAACCACGTGGGTCAGAGTATATCCACACCAATAACCACGTGGGTCAGAGCATATCCACACCAATAACCACGTGGGTCAGAGTATATCCACACCAATAACCACGTGGGTCAGAGTATATCCACACCAATAACCACGTGGGTCAGAGTATATCCACACCAATAACCACGTGGGTCAGAGCATATCCACACCAATAACCACGTGGGTCAGAGTATATCCACACCAATAACCACGTGGGTCAGAATATATCCACACCAATAACCACGTGGGTCAGAGTATATCCACACCAATAACCGGATCAGAGTATATCCACACCAATAACCACGTGGGTCAGATCATATCCACACCAATAACCACGCGGGTCAGAGTATATCCACACCAATAACCACGTGGGTCAGAGTATATCCACACCAATAACCACGTGGGTCAGAGCATATCCACACCAATAACCACGTGGGTCAGAGCATATCCACACCAATAACCACGTGGGTCAGAGTATATCCACACCAATAACCACGTGGGTCAGAGCATATCCACACCAATAACCACGTGGGTCAGAGCATATCCACACCAATAACCACGTGGGTCAGAGCATATCCACACCAATAACCACGTGGGTCAGAGTATATCCACACCAATAACCACGTGGGTCAGAGTATATCCACACCAATAACCGGATCAGAGTATATCCACACCAATAACCGGATCAGAGTATATCCACACCAATAACCACGTGGGTCAGAATATATCCACAACAATAACCACGTGGGTCAGAGTATATCCACACCAATAACCACGTGGGTCAGAGCATATCCACACCAATAACCACGTGGGTCAGAGTATATCCACACCAATAACCACGTGGGTCAGAGCATATCCACACCAATAACCACGTGGGTCAGAGTATATCCACACCAATAACCACGTGGGTCAGAGTATATCCACACCAATAACCACGTGGGTCAGAGTATATCCACACCAATAACCACGTGGGTCAGAGCATATCCACACCAATAACCACGTGGGTCAGAGCATATCCACACCAATAACCACGTGGGTCAGAGTATATCCACACCAATAACCACGTGGGTCAGAGTATATCCACACCAATAACCAAGCGGGTCAGAGCATATCCACACCAATAACCACGTGGGTCAGAGTATATCCACACCAATAACCACGTGGGTCAGAGTATATCCACACCAATAACCACGTGGGTCAGAGTATATCCACACCAATAACCACGTGGGTCAGAGTATATCCACACTAATAACCACGTGGGTCAGAGAATATCCACACCAATAACCACGTGGGTCAGAGCATATCCACACCAATAACCACGTGGGTCAGAGCATATCCACACCAATAACCACGTGGGTCAGAGCATATCCACACCAATAACCGGATCAGAGTATATCCACACCAATAACCGGATCAGAGTATATCCACACCAATAACCACGTGGGTCAGAATATATCCACACCAATAACCACGTGGGTCAGAGTATATCCACACCAATAACCACGTGGGTCAGAGTATATCCACACCAATAACCACGTGGGTCAGAGCATATCCACACCAATAACCACGTGGGTCAGAATATATCCACACCAATAACCACGTGGGTCAGAGTATATCCACACCAATAACCACGCGGGTCAGAGTATATCCACACCAATAACCACGTGGGTCAGAGTATATCCACACCAATAACCACGTGGGTCAGAGTATATCCACACCAATAACCACGTGGGTCAGAGTATATCCACACCAATAACCACATGGGTCAGAGCATATCCACACCAATAACCACGTGGGTCAGAGTATATCCACACCAATAACCACGTGGGTCAGAGCATATCCACACCAATAACCACGTGGGTCAGAATATATCCACACCAATAACCACGTGGGTCAGAGTATATCCACACCAATAACCACGTGGGTCAGAGCATATCCACACCAATAACCACACGGGTCAGAGCATATCCACACCGATAACCACGTGGGTCAGAGCATATCCACACCAATAACCACGTGGGTCAGAGTATATCCACACCAATAACCACGTGGGTCAGAGCATATCCACACCAATAACCACGTGGGTCAGAGTATATCCACACCAATAACCACGTGGGTCAGAATATATCCACACCAATAACCACGTGGGTCAGAGTATATCCACACCAATAACCGGATCAGAGTATATCCACACCAATAACCACGTGGGTCAGATCATATCCACACCAATAACCACGCGGGTCAGAGTATATCCACACCAATAACCACGTGGGTCAGAGTATATCCACACCAATAACCACGTGGGTCAGAGCATATCCACACCAATAACCACGTGGGTCAGAGCATATCCACACCAATAACCACGTGGGTCAGAGTATATCCACACCAATAACCACGTGGGTCAGAGCATATCCACACCAATAACCACGTGGGTCAGAGCATATCCACACCAATAACCACGTGGGTCAGAGTATATCCACACCAATAACCACGTGGGTCAGAGTATATCCACACCAATAACCACATGGGTCAGAATATATCCACACCAATAACCACGTGGGTCAGAATATATCCACACCAATAACCACGTGGGTCAGAATATATCCACACCAATAACCACGTGGGTCAGAATATATCCACACCAATAACCACGTGGGTCAGAATATATCCACACCAATAACCACGTGGGTCAGAGTATATCCACACCAATAACCACGTGGGTCAGAGCATATCCGCACTAATAACCACGTGGGTCAGAGTATATCCACACCAATAACCACGTGGGTCAGAGTATATCCACACCAATAACCACGTGGGTCAGAGCATATCCACACCAATAACCACACGGGTCAGAGCATATCCACACCGATAACCACGTGGGTCAGAGCATATCCACACCAATAACCACGTGGGTCAGAGTATATCCACACCAATAACCACGTGGGTCAGAGCATATCCACACCAATAACCACGTGGGCCAGAGTATATCCACACCAATAACCACGTGGGTCAGAATATATCCACACCAATAACCACGTGGGTCAGAGTATATCCACACCAATAACCGGATCAGAGTATATCCACACCAATAACCACGTGGGTCAGATCATATCCACACCAATAACCACGCGGGTCAGAGTATATCCACACCAATAACCACGTGGGTCAGAGTATATCCACACCAATAACCACGTGGGTCAGAGCATATCCACACCAATAACCACGTGGGTCAGAGCATATCCACACCAATAACCACGTGGGTCAGAGTATATCCACACCAATAACCACGTGGGTCAGAGCATATCCACACCAATAACCACGTGGGTCAGAGCATATCCACACCAATAACCACGTGGGTCAGAGTATATCCACACCAATAACCACGTGGGTCAGAGTATATCCACACCAATAACCGGATCAGAGTATATCCACACCAATAACCGGATCAGAGTATATCCACACCAATAACCACGTGGGTCAGAATATATCCACACCAATAACCACGTGGGTCAGAGTATATCCACACCAATAACCACGTGGGTCAGAGCATATCCACACCAATAACCACGTGGGTCAGAGCATATCCACACCAATAACCACGTGGGTCAGAGTATATCCACACCAATAACCACGTGGGTCAGAGCATATCCACACCAATAACCACGTGGGTCAGAGTATATCCACACCAATAACCACGTGGGTCAGAGTATATCCACACCAATAACCACGTGGGTCAGAGTATATCCACACCAATAACCACGTGGGTCAGAGCATATCCACACCAATAACCACGTGGGTCAGAGCATATCCACACCAATAACCACGTGGGTCAGAGTATATCCACACCAATAACCACGTGGGTCAGAGTATATCCACACCAATAACCAAGCGGGTCAGAGCATATCCACACCAATAACCACGTGGGTCAGAGTATATCCACACCAATAACCACGTGGGTCAGAGTATATCCACACCAATAACCACGTGGGTCAGAGTATATCCACACCAATAACCACGTGGGTCAGAGTATATCCACACTAATAACCACGTGGGTCAGAGAATATCCACACCAATAACCACGTGGGTCAGAGCATATCCACACCAATAACCACGTGGGTCAGAGCATATCCACACCAATAACCACGTGGGTCAGAGCATATCCACACCAATAACCGGATCAGAGTATATCCACACCAATAACCGGATCAGAGTATATCCACACCAATAACCACGTGGGTCAGAATATATCCACACCAATAACCACGTGGGTCAGAGTATATCCACACCAATAACCACGTGGGTCAGAGTATATCCACACCAATAACCACGTGGGTCAGAGCATATCCACACCAATAACCACGTGGGTCAGAATATATCCACACCAATAACCACGTGGGTCAGAGTATATCCACACCAATAACCACGCGGGTCAGAGTATATCCACACCAATAACCACGTGGGTCAGAGTATATCCACACCAATAACCACGTGGGTCAGAGTATATCCACACCAATAACCACGTGGGTCAGAGTATATCCACACCAATAACCACATGGGTCAGAGCATATCCACACCAATAACCACGTGGGTCAGAGTATATCCACACCAATAACCACGTGGGTCAGAGCATATCCACACCAATAACCACGTGGGTCAGAATATATCCACACCAATAACCACGTGGGTCAGAGTATATCCACACCAATAACCACGTGGGTCAGATCATATCCACACCAATAACCACGCGGGTCAGAGTATATCCACACCAATAACCACGTGGGTCAGAGTATATCCACACCAATAACCACGTGGGTCAGAGCATATCCACACCAATAACCACGTGGGTCAGAGCATATCCACACCAATAACCACGTGGGTCAGAGTATATCCACACCAATAACCACGTGGGTCAGAGCATATCCACACCAATAACCACGTGGGTCAGAGCATATCCACACCAATAACCACGTGGGTCAGAGTATATCCACACCAATAACCACGTGGGTCAGAGTATATCCACACCAATAACCGGATCAGAGTATATCCACACCAATAACCGGATCAGAGTATATCCACACCAATAACCACGTGGGTCAGAATATATCCACACCAATAACCACGTGGGTCAGAGTATATCCACACCAATAACCACGTGGGTCAGAGCATATCCACACCAATAACCACGTGGGTCAGAGCATATCCACACCAATAACCACGTGGGTCAGAGTATATCCACACCAATAACCACGTGGGTCAGAGCATATCCACACCAATAACCACGTGGGTCAGAGTATATCCACACCAATAACCACGTGGGTCAGAGTATATCCACACCAATAACCACGTGGGTCAGAGTATATCCACACCAATAACCACGTGGGTCAGAGCATATCCACACCAATAACCACGTGGGTCAGAGCATATCCACACCAATAACCACGTGGGTCAGAGTATATCCACACCAATAACCACGTGGGTCAGAGTATATCCACACCAATAACCAAGCGGGTCAGAGCATATCCACACCAATAACCACGTGGGTCAGAGTATATCCACACCAATAACCACGTGGGTCAGAGTATATCCACACCAATAACCACGTGGGTCAGAGTATATCCACACCAATAACCACGTGGGTCAGAGTATATCCACACTAATAACCACGTGGGTCAGAGAATATCCACACCAATAACCACGTGGGTCAGAGCATATCCACACCAATAACCACGTGGGTCAGAGCATATCCACACCAATAACCACGTGGGTCAGAGCATATCCACACCAATAACCGGATCAGAGTATATCCACACCAATAACCGGATCAGAGTATATCCACACCAATAACCACGTGGGTCAGAATATATCCACACCAATAACCACGTGGGTCAGAGTATATCCACACCAATAACCACGTGGGTCAGAGTATATCCACACCAATAACCACGTGGGTCAGAGCATATCCACACCAATAACCACGTGGGTCAGAATATATCCACACCAATAACCACGTGGGTCAGAGTATATCCACACCAATAACCACGCGGGTCAGAGTATATCCACACCAATAACCACGTGGGTCAGAGTATATCCACACCAATAACCACGTGGGTCAGAGTATATCCACACCAATAACCACGTGGGTCAGAGTATATCCACACCAATAACCACATGGGTCAGAGCATATCCACACCAATAACCACGTGGGTCAGAGTATATCCACACCAATAACCACGTGGGTCAGAGCATATCCACACCAATAACCACGTGGGTCAGAATATATCCACACCAATAACCACGTGGGTCAGAGTATATCCACACCAATAACCACGTGGGTCAGAGCATATCCACACCAATAACCACACGGGTCAGAGCATATCCACACCGATAACCACGTGGGTCAGAGCATATCCACACCAATAACCACGTGGGTCAGAGTATATCCACACCAATAACCACGTGGGTCAGAGCATATCCACACCAATAACCACGTGGGTCAGAGTATATCCACACCAATAACCACGTGGGTCAGAATATATCCACACCAATAACCACGTGGGTCAGAGTATATCCACACCAATAACCGGATCAGAGTATATCCACACCAATAACCACGTGGGTCAGATCATATCCACACCAATAACCACGCGGGTCAGAGTATATCCACACCAATAACCACGTGGGTCAGAGTATATCCACACCAATAACCACGTGGGTCAGAGCATATCCACGTGGGTCAGAGCATATCCACACCAATAACCACGTGGGTCAGAGTATATCCACACCAATAACCACGTGGGTCAGAGCATATCCACACCAATAACCACGTGGGTCAGAGCATATCCACACCAATAACCACGTGGGTCAGAGTATATCCACACCAATAACCACGTGGGTCAGAGTATATCCACACCAATAACCACATGGGTCAGAATATATCCACACCAATAACCACGTGGGTCAGAATATATCCACACCAATAACCACGTGGGTCAGAATATATCCACACCAATAACCACGTGGGTCAGAATATATCCACACCAATAACCACGTGGGTCAGAATATATCCACACCAATAACCACGTGGGTCAGAGTATATCCACACCAATAACCACGTGGGTCAGAGCATATCCACACTAATAACCACGTGGGTCAGAGTATATCCACACCAATAACCACGTGGGTCAGAGTATATCCACACCGATAACCACGTGGGTCAGAGCATATCCACACCAATAACCACACGGGTCAGAGCATATCCACACCGATAACCACGTGGGTCAGAGCATATCCACACCAATAACCACGTGGGTCAGAGTATATCCACACCAATAACCACGTGGGTCAGAGCATATCCACACCAATAACCACGTGGGTCAGAGTATATCCACACCAATAACCACGTGGGTCAGAATATATCCACACCAATAACCACGTGGGTCAGAGTATATCCACACCAATAACCGGATCAGAGTATATCCACACCAATAACCACGTGGGTCAGATCATATCCACACCAATAACCACGCGGGTCAGAGTATATCCACACCAATAACCACGTGGGTCAGAGTATATCCACACCAATAACCACGTGGGTCAGAGCATATCCACACCAATAACCACGTGGGTCAGAGCATATCCACACCAATAACCACGTGGGTCAGAGTATATCCACACCAATAACCACGTGGGTCAGAGCATATCCACACCAATAACCACGTGGGTCAGAGCATATCCACACCAATAACCACGTGGGTCAGAGTATATCCACACCAATAACCACGTGGGTCAGAGTATATCCACACCAATAACCACATGGGTCAGAATATATCCACACCAATAACCACGTGGGTCAGAATATATCCACACCAATAACCACGTGGGTCAGAATATATCCACACCAATAACCACGTGGGTCAGAATATATCCCCACCAATAACCACGTGGGTCAGAATATATCCACACCAATAACCACGTGGGTCAGAGTATATCCACACCAATAACCACGTGGGTCAGAGCATATCCACACTAATAACCACGTGGGTCAGAGTATATCCACACCAATAACCACGTGGGTCAGAGCATATCCACACTAATAACCACGTGGATCAGAGCATATCCACACCAATAACCACGTGGGTCAGAGCATATCCACACTAATAACCACATGGGTCAGAGTATATCCACACCAATAACCACGTGGGTCAGAGAATATCCACACCAATAACCACGTGGGTCAGAGTATATCCACACCAATAACCACGTGGGTCAGAGCATATCCACACTAATAACCACATGGGTCAGAGTATATCCACACCAATAACCACATGGGTCAGAGTATATCCACACCAATAACCACGTGGGTCAGAGTATATCCACACCAATAACCACATGGGTCAGAATATATCCACACCAATAACCACGTGGGTCAGAGCATATCCACATCAATAACCACGTGGGTCAGAGTATATCCACACCAATAACCACGTGGGTCAGAGTATATCCACACCAATAACCACATGGGTCAGAATATATCCACACCAATAACCACGTGGGTCAGAGTATATCCACACCAATAACCACGTGGGTCAGAGTATATCCACACCAATAACCACGTGGGTCAGAGTATATCCACACCAATAACCACGTGGGTCAGAATATATCCACACCAATAACCACATGGGTCAGAGTATATCCACACCAATAACCACGTGGGTCAGAATATATCCACACCAATAACCACGTGGGTCAGAATATATCCACACCAATAACCACGTGGGTCAGAATATATCCACACCAATAACCACGTGGGTCAGAGTATATCCACACCAATAACCACGTGGGTCAGAGCATATCCACACTAATAACCACGTGGGTCAGAGCATATCCACACTAATAACCACGTGGATCAGAGCATATCCACACTAATAACCACATTGGTCAGAGTATAGGGCAAAGCAGTTGAGTAATGTACCCTCCATAGCATGACATTTATCAAATCAAATGTAATTTGTCTCATGAGCCAAATACAACAGGTGTAGATTTTACAGTGAAATGCTTACTAACAAGTCCTTAAAGAAAATAGAGGTGTTGATAATAGGATTAAATCGATTAGTGAGAATGATTTCTGACTGTTTGAGTAGAAAGTGTACTCTTTTGGTTCAGGATTAACGAGCCCGGCAGGCATCAATGAGGTTGTAATCAGAGAGTATACGCTGGAGAGCCTTGGTTGCATGTGGATTGTAGTTTGTCTTATTAGATTTGTCTCGCATGTACAAAATAGTCTTCATGTCTGTCTCAATAACCAAATGGAATTTAGTTAATTCTTACGATATGCTGTTCAGAGAATCAAAAAACGTAGGATTATTCTGGATCAGACAGTCAGTGTGAAGGGTTAACTCTCATCAGACAGTCAGTGTGAAGGGTTAACTCTCATCAGACAGTCAGTGTGAAGGGTTACATCTCATCAGACAGTCAGTGTGAAGGGTTAACTAATCAGACAGTCAGTGTGAAGGGTTACCTCTCATCAGACAGTCAGTGTGAAGGGTTATCTCTCATCAGACAGTCAGTGTGAAGGGTTACCTCTCATCAGACAGTCAGTGTGAAGGGTTAACTCATCAGACAGTCAGTGTGAAGGGTTACCTCTCATCAGACAGTCAGTGTGAAGGGTTAACTCATCAGACAGTCAGTGTGAAGGGTTACCTCTCATCAGACAGTCAGTGTGAAGGGTTACCTCTCATCAGACAGTCAGTGTGAAGGGTTACCTCTCATCAGACAGTCAGTGTGAAGGGTTAACTCTCACCAGACAGTCAGTGTGAAGGGTTACCTCTCATCAGACAGTCAGTGTGAAGGGTTAACTCTCATTTCCTCTTCTGTTCCATCTGAACAAACACTGAGCTGACAGAGTAGAGAGAGGAGGGAGGGAGGGGGGGTGGCTGTAGGAGTACAGAGAGGAGGGAGGGAGGACTGACAGAGTAGAGAGAGGAGGGAGGGAGGGGGGGTGGCTGTAGGAGTACAGAGAGGAGGGAGGGAGGACTGACAGAGTAGAGAGAGGAGGGAGGGAGGGGGGGGTGGCTGTAGGAGTACAGAGAGGAGGGAGGGAGGACTGACAGAGTAGAGAGAGGAGGGAGGGAGGGGGGGGGTGGCTGTAGGAGTACAGAGAGGAGGGAGGGAGGACTGACAGAGTAGAGAGAGGAGGGAGGGAGGGGGGGTGGCTGTAGGAGTACAGAGAGGAGGGAGGGAGGACTGACAGAGTACAGAGAGGAGGGAGGGAGGGCGGTGGCTGTAGGAGTACAGAGAGGAGGGAGGGAGGACTGACAGAGTACAGAGAGGAGGGAGGGAGGGGGGGGGCTGTAGGAGTACAGAGAGGAGGGAGGGAGGACTGACAGAGTACAGAGAGGAGGGAGGGAGGGGGGGGCTGTAGGAGTACAGAGAGGAGGGAGGGAGGACTGACAGAGTACAGAGAGGAGGGAGGGATGGGGGGGTGGCTGTAAGAGTACAGAGAGGAGGGAGGGAGGACTGACAGAGTACAGAGAGGAGGGAGGGAGGGGGGGGGCTGTAGGAGTACAGAGAGGAGGGAGGGAGGACTGACAGAGTACAGAGAGGAGGGAGGGAGGGGGGGTGGCTGTAGCAGTACAGAGAGGAGGGAGGGAGGACTGACAGAGTACAGAGAGGAGGGAGGGAGCCCTACAGAGGGGGCTGTAGGAGTACAGAGAGGAGGGAGGGATGGGGGGGGGTGGCTGTAGGAGTACAGAGAGGAGGGAGGGAGGACTGACAGAGTACAGAGAGGAGGGAGGGAGGGGGGCTGACAGAGTACAAAGAGGATGGAGGGAGGACTGACAGAGTACAGAGAGGAGGGAGGCGGGGGGAGAGGGAGGACAGAACAGGCAGACAACGTGATGACAAAAAGAGAGAGAAGGGGGAGATCCCACTCTCCCTCTCCTCCTCATCTCCCTCCCTCCATCCCCCTCTCTCTCCCTCTCCTCCTCATCTCCCTCCCTCCATCCCCCTCTCTCTCCCTCTCCTCCTCATCTCCCTCCCCCCATCCCCCTCTCTCTCTCTCTCTTCCACATCTCCCTCCCTCCATCCCCCTCACTCTCCCTCTCCTCCACATCTCCCTCCCTCCATCCCCCTCTCTCTCTCTCTCCTCCACATCTCCCTCCCTCCATCCCCCTCTCTCTCTCTCTCTCTCTTCCACATCTCCCTCCCTCCATCCCCCTCTCTCTCTCTCTCTTCCACATCTCCCTCCCTCCATCCCCCTCACTCTCTCTCTCCTCCACATCTCCCTCCCTCCATCCCCCTCTCTCTCTCTCTCTTCCACATCTCCCTCCCTCCATCCCCCTCACTCTCTCTCTCCTCCACATCTCCCTCCCTCCATCCCCCTCTCTCTCTCTCTCTTCCTCATCTCCCTCCCTCCATCCCCCTCTCTCTCTCTCTCTTCCACATCTCCCTCCCTCCACCCCCCCCTCTCTCTCTCCTCCACATCTCCCTCCCTCCATCCCCCTCTCTCTCTCTCTCTCTTCCACATCTCCCTCCCTCCATCCCCCCCTCTCTCTCTCTCTTCCACATCTCCCTCCCTCCATCCCCCTCTCTCTCTCTCTCCTCCTCATCTCCCTCCCTCCATCCCCCTCTCTCTCTCTCTCTTCCACATCTCTCTCCTCTGAATCCCTTCTCTTCCTGCCGCTTCGGCACAATAACATTTCTGGGAAATGGTAGGCTCCCTCCCCCAAACTGTAAAGTACTATTTAACATGTGACTGATCTGATTCAGCCTGTTTAGCTCTTTCATCATCAGACCCAACTGCTCTCTCTGACCCCGGCTGAGTCTACTCCTCCCTCCCTCCCTTTCTCTCTGTCTCTTTCTCTCTATTTTTCCTTTTTCCTTTTTTTACAAATCCTCTCCATTGATGTGTACAGGCAGGGAAAGAGAGAGAAAGCGAGAGAGACAGAGAGAGAGAGAGAGAGAGAGAGAGAGAGTGTGAGAGAGACAGAGAATGATAGGCAAACACAGAGAAGTATTACAAACATCAAAGGGAAACCCAGCCGTGAGCTGCACAGTGACGCGAGCCTACTAGACGAGCTAAATGCCTTTCTTTAATGCTCGCTTTGAGGCAAGCAACACTGAAGCATGCATGAGAGCACCAGCTGTTCCGTACGACTGTGTGATCACGCTCTCCGTAGCCGATGTCAGCAAGATCATTAAGCCATGGTCGGTAACCATGAAGTGCTTTGAAAGGCTGGTCATGGCTCACACCATCATGCCGGAAACCCTAGACCCACTCCAATTCGCATACCGCCCCAAGAGATCCACAAATGACGTAATCTCATTGGTCTACACACTGCCCTTTCCCACCTGGACAAAAGGAACACGTATGTGAGAATGCTGTTCATTGACTACAGCTCAGCGTTCAACACCATAGTGGCCCCAACGCTCATCACTAAGCTAAGGACCCTGGGACTAAACACCTCCCTCTACAACTGGATCCTGGACTTCCCGATGGGCCGCCCCCAGGCGGTAAGGGTAGATAACAACACAGCCGCCACGCTGATCCTCAACACTGGGGCCCCTCAGGGGTGCGTGCTCAGCCCCCTCCTGTCCCTGTTCACCCATGACTGCGTGGCCAAGGACGACCATCATTACGTTTGCTGATGACACAACAGGCCTGATCACCAACAACGATGAGACAGCCTATAAGGAGGATGTCAGGGACATGGCCATGTGGTGCCAGGACATCAACCTCTCCATCAATGTGAGCAAGACAAAGGAGCTGATCGTGGACTACAGGAAAAGGAGGGCCGAACACGCCCCCATTCACATCGACAGGGCTGTAGTGGAGCGGGTCGAGAGTTTCAAGTTCCTTGGTGTCCACATCACCAACGAACTGTCATGGTCAAAACACACCAAGAAAGTTGTGAAGAGGGCACGACAACACCTTTTCCCCCTCAGGAGACTGAACAGATTTGGCATGGGTATCATGGAGAGCATCCTGACCGGTTGCATCACCGCCTGGTATGGCAACTGTTCAACATCTGACCGTAAGGCACTACAGAGGTGGTGAGTACAGCCCAGTACATCACTGGGGCCAAGCTTCCTGACATCCTGGACCTCTATACCAGGTGGTGTCAGAGGAAGGCCCAAAAAACTGTCAAAGACTCCAGTCACCAAAGTCATAGACTGTTCTCTCTGCTACAGCACGGCAAGCGGTGCCGATGCATCAAGTCTAGGACCAAAAGGCTCCTTAACAGCTTCTACCTCCAAGTCATAAGACTGCTGAACAACTAATCAAATGGCCCCCTGGACAATTTGCATTGACCCCACCCCCCTCTGTTTTTACACAGCTACTCGCTGTTTATTATCTATGCATTGTCACCTTACATATTACCTCGACTAACCTGTACCCCCGCACATTGACTCAGTACCGGTACCCCCTGTATATATTACCTCAATGACCTCGACTAACCTGTACCCCCGCACATTGACTCAGTACCGGTACCCCCTGTATATATTACCTCAATGACCTCGACTAACCTGTACCCCCGCACATTGACTCAGTACCGGTAGCCCCTGTATATAGCTTCGTTATTGTTATGTAATTATATATTTTTTTTTTACTTTAGTTTATTTAGTAAATATTTTCTTAACTCTTTGTTTGAACTGCATTGTTGGTTAAGGGCTTGTAAGCAATTCAAGGTAAGGTTCTATTCGGCTCATGTGGCAATTCTTTTTGAGTTAGACAGCCGGAGTAGACTGCAGCAGACAAGCAGAAGGCTTCCATCGGCCACCCTGATATTGGGTTATTAGAATATAATGGCTTCTGACTGGGTTGTGCCTTAATGCAGACTGTTGGCAGCCAGGTCTACCGGGTTATGCCTACCACTACCACTACAACTACAATTACTACTACTATAACCACTACCACTACTACTACAATTACTACTACTAGTACCACTACCACTACTACTACAATTACTACTACTATTACCACTACCACTACTACTACAATTACTACTACTATTACCACTACCACTACTACTACTACTACAATTACTACTGCTATTACCACTACCACTACTACTACTACTACAATTACTACTACTATTACCACTACCACTACCACTACTACTACAATTACTACTACTATTACCACTACCACTACTACTACAATTACTACTACTATTACCACTACCACTACTACTACTACTACTACAATTACTACTACTATTACCACTACCACTACTACTACTACAATTACTACTACTATTACCACTACCACTACTACTACTACTACAATTACTACTACTATTACCACTACCACTACTACTACTACAATTACTACTACTATTACCACTACCACTACCACTACCACTACTAATACTACAATTACTACTACTATTACCACTACCACTACTACTACAATTACTACTACTATTACCACTACCACTACTACTACTACTACAATTACTACTACTATTACCACTACCACTACTACTACTACAATTACTACTACTATTACCACTACCACTACCACTACCACTACTACTACTATTACCACTACCACTACTACTACTACTACAATTACTACTACTATTACCACTACCACTACCACTACTACTACAATTACTACTACTATTACCACTACCACTACTACTACTACTACAATTACTACTACTATTACCACTACCACTACTACTACTACTACAATTACTACTACTATTACCACTACCACTACCACTACTACTACAATTACTACTACTATTATCACTACCACTACTACTACTACTACAATTACTACTACTATTACCACTACCACTACTACTACTACAATTACTACTACTATTACCACTACCACTACTACTACTACAATTACTACTACTATTACCACTACCACTACTACTACTACTACAATTACTACTACTATTACCACTACCACTACTACTACTACTACAATTACTACTACTATTACCACTACCACTACTACTACTACTACAATTACTACTACTATTACCACTACCACTACTACTACTACTACAATTACTACTACTATTACCACTACCACTACCACTACTACTACAATTACTACTACTATTACCACTACCACTACTACTACAATTACTACTACTATTACCACTACCACTACTACTACTACTACTACAATTACTACTACTATTACCACTACCACTACTACTACTACAATTACTACTACTATTACCACTACCACTACTACTACTACTACAATTACTACTACTATTACCACTACCACTACTACTACTACAATTACTACTACTATTACCACTACCACTACCACTACCACTACTACTACTACAATTACTACTACTATTACCACTACCACTACTACTACAATTACTACTACTATTACCACTACCACTACTACTACTACTACAATTACTACTACTATTACCACTACCACTACTACTACTACAATTACTACTACTATTACCACTACCACTACCACTACTACTACTATTACCACTACCACTACTACTACTACTACAATTACTACTACTATTACCACTACCACTACCACTACTACTACAATTACTACTACTATTATCACTACCACTACTACTACTACTACAATTACTACTACTATTACCACTACCACTACTACTACTACAATTACTACTACTATTACCACTACTACTACTACTACAATTACTACTACTATTACCACTACCACTACTACTACTACTACAATTACTACTACTATTACCACTACCACTACTACTACTACTACAATTACTACTACTATTACCACTACCACTACCACTACTACTACAATTACTACTACTATTATCACTACCACTACTACTACTACTACAATTACTACTACTATTACCACTACCACTACTACTACTACAATTACTACTACTATTACCACTACCACTACTACTACTACAATTACTACTACTATTACCACTACCACTACTACTACTACAATTACTACTACCATTACCACTACCACTACTACAATTACTACTACTATTACCACTACCACTACTACTACTACTACAATTACTACTACTATTACCACTACCACTACCACTACTACTACAATTACTACTACTATTATCACTACCACTACTACTACTACTACAATTACTACTACTATTACCACTACCACTACTACTACTACAATTACTACTACTATTACCACTACCACTACTACTACTACAATTACTACTACTATTACCACTACCACTACTACTACTACAATTACTACTACCATTACCACTACCACTACCACTAGGGAAAGGGGGACCCCTAGTCAGTTGTACAACGGAATGCATTCAACTAAAATCTGTCTTCCGCATTTAACCCAACCAATCAGAGAGGTGCGGGGGGCTGCACAAATCCACGTCTTCGGAGACAAAGGGTTATCTGCCTTGCTCAGGGGAACGGTGGGTTATCTGCCTTGCTCAGGGGCAGAACAAAATCTACTACTAATACACCTACCACTACCACTACCACTACTACTACTACTACTACTACTACTACTACTACCGCTACACCTACCACCACTACTACTACTACTACTACTACACCTACCACTACACCTACCACCACTACTATTACTACACCTACCACTACACTTACCACCACTACTATTACTACTACTACTACTACTACACCTACCACCTCCAATACTACCAACCTAGTACCTATAGTACTACTACTACACCTACAACCTCTAATACTACTACTACCTCTAATACTACTACTGTTACTACAACCTCTAATACTACTACTACACCTACCACCTCTAACACTACTACACCTACCACCTCTAATGCTGCTGCTGCTGCTGCTACTACTACTGCTGCTGCTACTACTACTACTACTACTACTACTACTACTACTACTACTACTACTACTACTACTACCTCACCTAATACTAATACTACTACATATACATTACATTTACATTTACATTTTAGTCATTTAGCAGACGCTCTTATCCAGAGCGACTTACAGTAGAGTGCATACATTTTTTTTTTTTTACATACTGAGACAAGGATATCCCTACCGGCCAAACCCTCCCTAACCCGGACGACGCTATGCCAATTGTGCGTCGCCCCACGGATCTCCCGGTTGCGGCCGGCTGCGACAGAGCCTGGGCGCGAACCCAGAGACTCTGGTGGCGCAGCTAGCACTGCGATGCAGTGCCCTAGACCACTGCGCCACCCGGGAGACCATATACCACCTCTAACACTACTGCACCTACCACCTCTAATACCACTATTACTACTACTACATATACTACTACTACTACTACTACATATACTAATAC
Organism: Salvelinus alpinus; assembly: GCF_045679555.1. Taxonomy (NCBI): domain Eukaryota; kingdom Metazoa; phylum Chordata; class Actinopteri; order Salmoniformes; family Salmonidae; genus Salvelinus; species Salvelinus alpinus. Next base: position 16,117,024 of record NC_092092.1, on the reverse strand, counting down.
TACTAATACCACTAATACTAATACTACTAATAGTACTACTACACCTACCACATCTAATACTACTACACCTACCACCTCTAATACTACTACACCTACCACCCCTAATACTACTACTACACATACCACCTCTAATACTACTACTACTACTACCACCTATAATACTACTACTACTACTACTACAACTACTACCACCCCTAATACTACTACTACTACTACTACCACCCCTAATACTACTACTACTACTACTACTAATACTACTACTACCACCCCTAATACTACTACTACTACGGCTAATACTACTACTACTACTACTACTACTATAAAATACTACTACTACACCTACCACCTCTAATACTACTACTACCACGACTGTGTAATGTCTGCTTCCAACTTATACTCTCAAACACGTAGATCCTCTGAAAGCAGCTCACTCTCCAGATCCCAATCACCTGAATTCTGATCACCTGTTCACACACCTGTATGTCATTATCACACTCTATTTAGTTCAGTTCTTTGCACCCCATCATTGTGAGGTATTGTTTGTTTTGTGACCCACGTCTTTCAGAGCGCTGGTTTTCCCGTAATTTACTCCTCCCGTGTATGATAGTTTTTGCCTGCCTCACCAACGACGCCTTTTGCATATTCCCTGCCTGTACTTTAGCCTATCGGATTTCCTGTTATCAGCGTATTGCCTGATCTCCCGGACGACGTTACTAGCCTTTTCCCTGCCTGTACTGTTGCCTTTTTGGACCCCCTGTATATGACCTTCTGCCTGCCCCTGGACCCAGCTACCTGCCTCCTCCTGTGTATGACCTTCTGCCTGCCCCTGGACCCAGATACCTGCCTCCTCCTGTGTATGACCTTCTGCCTGCCCCTGGACCCAGCTACCTGCCTCCTCCTGTGTATGACCTTCTGCCTGCCCCTGGACCCAGATACCTGCCTCCTCCTGTTTTATGACCTTCTGCCTGCCCCTGGACCCAGCTACCTGCCTCCTCCTGTGTATGACCTTCTGCCTGTCCCTGGACCCAGCTACCTGCCTCCTCCTGTGGTCCTTTACCTATAATCACCTGCTGCGCCCTGCGCTTGAAACCAGCTCTCTGTCTCCCATCGTGTTCATTACACACTGATACTACTAATACTACTACACCTACTACTACCACCACTAATACTTCTACTATTAGTACCCATAGCCCAGTGCTTAAATATCCAGAGAGAGTAGAGTGATGAACTCATGTGCTGTGTGTGTATAAAGACAGAGCCAGTGCTCTGGGAAGGTGTGTGATCCTCGGATCACCCCCGCTTGTGATACATTGTATTAAAAGCCTATATTGAATTTACAAGTTCTTGTAAGTGTTATGTTTTGAACCGATTTTCCACGACACTTCCGACCTTCTGAATGATTACCACGACAACCGGGCTGCTTGTTGAGGACTCTAGCCCGTCTCCCCTGCTTCCCTCCTCTCTCTATCTCCCCTCTCCTCTCCTCTCCTCTCCCCCACCCTCCCCGTAGCTCCCAACAAACCCCATTGATGTGTCAGTGGAATAACCATAACAACAAACCCCATATAAATCCTGAAACCAGCCGAGACCAGCTGAAACCAGCCGAGACCAGCCGAGACCAGCTGAAACCAGCCGAGACCAGCCGAAACCAGCCGAAACCAGCCGAGACCAGCCGAGACCAGCCGAGACCAGCCGAGACCAGCCGAGACCAGCCCAGCCGAAACCAGCCGAGACCAGCCGAGATCAGCCGAGACCAGGCGAGACCAGCCGAGACCAGCCGAAACCAGCCAAGACCAGCTGAAACCAGCTGAAACCAGCTGAGACCAGCTGAAACCAGCCGAGACCAGCCGAGACCAGCCGAGACCAGCTGAAACCAGCCGGGACCAGCCGAGACCAGCTGAAACCAGCAGGCCTATTGGTGGAGAAGGGGTAATATAAAGGGGCCAAACTACCTGCCCTCCAGGACACCTACACCACCCGATGTCACAGGAAGGCCATAAAGATCATCAAGGACAACAACCACCCGAGCCACTGCCTGTTCACCCCGCTATCATCCAGAAGGCGAGGTCAGTACAGGTGCATCAAAGCAGGGACCGAGAGACTGAAAACAGCTTCTATCTCAAGGCCATCAGAGTGTTAAACAGCCACCACTAACATTTAGTGGCCGCTGCCAACATACTGACTCAACTCCAGCCACTTTAATAATGGAAAAATGTATGTAATAAATCTATCACTAGCCACTTTAAATAACGCCACTTAATATAATGTTTACTTACCCTACATTACTCATCTCATATGTATATACTGTACTCTATACCATCTACTGGATCTTGCCTATGCCGTTCTGTACCATCACTCATTCATATATCTTTATGTACATATTCTTTATCCCTTATACACTTGTGTGTGTATAAGGTAGTAGTTGTGGAATTGTTAGGTTAGATTACTTGTTGGTTATTACTGCATTGTCAGAACTAGAAGCACAAGCATTTCGCTACACTCGCATTAACATCTGCTAACCATGTGTATGTGACCATTAACATCTGCTAACCATGTGTATGTGACCATTAACATCTGCTAACCATGTGTATGTGACCATTAACATCTGCTAACCATGTGTATGTGACAAATAACATTTGATTAGATTTGATTTTGGATTTAAAGTAGCCTCATTAGTTTAGTTGCACAGGGCTAGGCCTATTGGTGGAGAAGGGGTAATATAAAGGAGCCTAATTAAGGGGTCTAAGGCACTGCATCTCAGTGCTAGAGGTGTCACTACAGACCCTGGTTCAATTCCAGGCTGTAGCCTAATTAGTTTAGAAGCCTAGGGCTAGGGTTCAGGGAGGCCAGGGAGTTATGTCCTAGTTTGTGGTAGGAGGAGATGTTGATGTGGGTGTGGGACAGACAACTGGTGTGTGTAGGAGGAGATGTTGAGGTGGGTGTGGGACAGACAACTGTGAGAATTTGAGAATAGGTGCGTGCATAGGGGTGTGTATGTTTGTCTAGGATACCAGTAAATTATACGTCTCAGCTTACCTTGCTCAACCGTTGACCGTGGGAAAGAACCTCTGCTCATTTGATTGTAATTATTGTGTCGTGAGGGGTGTGGTGTCATGAATGAATGGAGATCCAACTCAAGGTCAGGTGGTACATACCTTCCCAGGAAGGTGACAGAACAGATACACACCTTTACATTATACTGTTGATATTCTCATCTGGGAAATTAACTTTTTTTCCTGAAAGGATATGAGACGTGACCTCATCTGTGCCTCAGGAGGTTCAGTGGTAAGTTGACTAATGCTGCTTGGAAGGTAAAGTATTGGTGTAAAAGGTCATTCACAGATGTTAATGACTATTTCTGGGGAAATAAGTTCAAAAAGGCAATTGTTACTGTCTGTCAAGGATATTTTGCTCTCAGCTTTGCCTTTTGTCTCAAAACATGTATTCAATCAGTAATCTGTCTCCGTGACCTATTTTCAGTTTTCAGTAAGAATGATCTTTGATCCCAGTCCCCAATCCATAACCTCCCTAACCATGTCACATGACTTCTCCATTGTCTTTGCTAAACCGAGCGTGTCAACCCCCCTGTCACGCCAACACTGGTTATGTCCCAACTGGTGCCCTGCTCCCTATATAGTGCACTACTTTTGACCAGGGCCTGTAGGGAATAGGGTGCCAGATGAAACCATGTCTACAGACTCTTTCTCAGGCCATGGGGGAACCAGAGTTCTCTTTCACATTGACAGAACAATATCACTTATTTGTCATAGTGACGGTTGAACAATAACGTTAGGTTTATAAACACATGTCAAATCGGTTTATTTATTACTGTCTATCTATCCTTATTATAGACACAGCCTGACCAGCAGTCACTTTATTGAAGCCAATTCCTACTGAACAGTATTGAAGCCAATCCATACTAAACAGTATTGAAGCCAACCCCAACTAAACAGTATTGAAGCCAACCCCAACTAAACAGTATTGAAGCCAATCCATACTAAACAGTATTGAAGCCAACCCCAACTAAACAGTATTGAAGCCAACCCCAACTAAACAGTATTGAAGCCAATCCATACTAAACAGTATTGAAGCCAATCCATACTAAACAGTATTGAAGCCAACCCCAACTAAACAGTATTGAAGCCAACCCCTACTAAACAGTATTGAAGCCAACCCATACTAAACAGTATTGAAGCCAACCCCTACTAAACAGTATTGAAGCCAACCCTACTAAACAGTATTGAAGCCAATCCATACTAAACAGTATTGAAGCCAACCCCTACTAAACAGTATTGAAGCCAACCCCTACTAAACAGTATTGAAGCCAACCCAACTAAACAGTATTGAAGCCAACCCAACTAAACAGTATTGAAGCCAACCCCAACTAAACAGTATTGAAGCCAACCCCAACTAAACAGTATTGAAGCCAACCCCAACTAAACAGTATTGAAGCCAACCCAACTAAACAGTATTGAAGCCAACCCCAACTAAACAGTATTGAAGCCAACCCCTACTAAACAGTATTGAAGCCAACCCCTACTAAACAGTATTGAAGCCAACCCCTACTAAACAGTATTGAAGCCAACCCCTACTAAACAGTATTGAAGCCAATCCATACTAAACAGTATTGAAGCCAATCCATACTAAACAGTATTGAAGCCAACCCAACTAAACAGTATTGAAGCCAACCCCTACTAAACAGTATTGAAGCCAACCCCTACTAAACAGTATTGAAGCCAATCCATACTAAACAGTATTGAAGCCAACCCCAACTAAACAGTATTGAAGACAATCCATACTAAACAGTATTGAAGCCAACCCCAACTAAACAGTATTGAAGCCAACCCCAACTAAACAGTATTGAAGCCAACCCATACTAAACAGTATTGAAGCCAACCCCTACTAAACAGTATTGAAGCCAACCCCAACTAAACAGTATTGAAGCCAACCCCTACTAAACAGTATTGAAGCCAACCCCTACTAAACAGTATTGAAGCCAACCCCAACTAAACAGTATTGAAGCCAATTCCTACTAAACAGTATTGAAGCCAACCCCTACTGAACAGTATTGAAGCCAACCCCTACTAAACAGTATTGAAGCCAACCCATACTAAACAGTATTGAAGCCAACCCAACTAAACAGTATTGAAGCCAACCCCTACTAAACAGTATTGAAGCCAACCCATACTAAACAGTATTGAAGCCAACCCCTACTGAACAGTATTGAAGCCAACCCAACTAAACAGTATTGAAGCCAACCCCTACTAAACAGTATTGAAGCCAACCCCAACTAAACAGTATTGAAGCCAACCCATACTAAACAGTATTGAAGCCAACCCCTACTGAACAGTATTGAAGCCAACCCCAACTAAACAGTATTGAAGCCAACCCATACTAAACAGTATTGAAGCCAACCCCAACTAAACAGTATTGAAGCCAACCCCAACTAAACAGTATTGAAGCCAACCCCTACTAAACAGTATTGAAGCCAACCCATACTAAACAGTATTGAAGCCAATTCCTACTGAACAGTATTGAAGCCAATTCCTACTGAACAGTATTGAAGCCAACCCATACTGAACAGTATTGAAGCCAATTCCTACTGAACAGTATTGAAGCCAACCCCAACTGAACAGTATTGAAGCCAACCCATACTGAACAGTATTGAAGCCAACCCAACTAAACAGTATTGAAGCCAACCCAACTAAACAGTATTGAAGCCAACCCAACTAAACAGTCATCAATGGGAGACCAGCCGTTCACAATCTGGAGCCAGGGAGCTTTGATGTAACTGAGCTGTAAATAATGTTATTCATATCTGGGACAGGAAAAAGACTTCAGAATAGTAATGTATTGTCTAACAGAAGAATAAAATAACAGCTGTGTGGAAAAACCCAGCTACAAATAGCACTGTTAAACTACAGATGATCCTAGAGGACAATTAATCTAGTGACACACTTTGGAAATTAAAATAGATAACTATCCAACGTAATACTACTAGTATTGGTAGTCCAACTCAAAGCCCAGATAATGACATTAAAAATGTTCTTGTTTGTTCATACACACGGTGTTTCCTGCTAAAGAAGTCATAACACGATTAACTGGCAGAAAGAGAAAAAAAGAGTATGTCAACCAGTTAACCAGCCACCCAGACAGCCAGACAGCCAGTCAACCAGCCACCCAGACAGCCAGTCAACCGGTCAGTCAACCAGCCACCCAGACAGCCAGTCAACCGGTCAGTCAGCCAGCCAGTCAACCAGTCAGTCAGCAAGCCAGACAGCCAGACAGCCACCCAGACAGCCAGTCAACCGGTCAGTCAGCCAGCCAGTCAACCAGTCAGTCAGCCAGCCAGACAGCCAGACAGCCAGTCAACCAGCCACCCAGACAGCCAGTCAACCGGTCAGTCAGCCAGCCAGTCAACCAGTCAGTCAGCCAGCCAGACAGCCAGTCCACCAGTCAGTCAGCCAGCCAGCCAGTCAACCAGTCAGTCAGTCAGCCAGACAGTCAGTCAACCAGTCAGTCAGCCAGCTAGACAGCCAGTCAACCAGTCAGTCAGCCACCCAGACAGCCAGTCAACCATTCAGTCAGTCAGTCAGTCAGTCAGCCAGTCAACCAGCCAGACAAGCAGTCAGTCAGTCAGTCAGCCAGCCAGCCATTCATTCAAACAATCAGTCAGCCAGCCAGAAAGCCAGACAGCCAGTCAACCAGTCAACCAGCCACCCAGACAGCCAGCCACCCAGACAGCCAGTCAACCAGTCAGCCAGCCAGAAAGCCAGACAGCCAGTCAACCAGTCAACCAGCCACCCAGACAGCCAGTCAACTGGTCAGTCAGCCAGCCAGTCAGCCAGTCAACCAGTCAGTCAGTCAGTCAGTCAGCCAGACAGCCATTCAAACAATCAGTCAGCCAGCCAGAAAGCCAGACAGCCAGTCAACCGGTCAGTCAGCCAGCCAGCCAGACAGCCAGTCAACCAGTCAGCCAGGCAGCCAGCCAGCCAGCCAGTCAGCCAGCCAGTCAGCCAGTCAACCAGTCAGCCAGTCAACCGTTCAGTCAGCCAGCCAGTCAGTCAGCCAGACAGTCAGTCAGCCAGCCATACAGCCAGTCAGCCAGCCATACAGCCAGTCAACCAGTCAGTCAGCCAGTCAGCCAGACAGCAGTCAACCAGTCAGCCAGTCAGCCAGCCAGTTTGTTAGTCAGCCAACCAGCCAGCCAGCCAGGCAGTCAGCCAGCCAGTCAACCAGTCAGCCAGCCAGTTTGCCAGTCAGCCACCCAGCCAGCCAGCCAGCCAGTCATGATTGACTACTACTCTGTTCAGGTAGACTGTGATTTTGCTGTGTTCTGATAGGGGTGTCAGTGGGCTGACTGTGAACGCTCTGAGAGACTCTGGGTTGAGGTCAGTGATAAAGTAATCTACAGTACTGCTGCCAAGAGATGAGCTATAGGTGTAGCTACCGTAGGAGTCCCCTTGAAGCCTACCATTGACTATGTACTTACCCAGCGTGCGACAGAGCTGCAGGAGTTGTGACCCATTTTTATTGGTTGTTTGGTCATAGTTTTGTCTAGGGGGGCATATTTGGGAAAGAATGCTGTCACCTCCAAGCAGGTGTTTGTCCCCCTGTGTGCTGAGGATGTCAGGTTCTTGTCCGGTTCTGGCATTTAGGTCGCCACAGACTAGTATATGTCCCTGGGCCTGGAAATGATTGATTTCCCCCTCCAGGATGGAGATGCTGTCTTCATTAAAGTATGGGGATTCTAGTGGGGGGATATAGGTAGCACACAGGAGGACATGTTTCACTGCTGAGATCATTTCCTTTTGAATTTCTAGCCAGATGTAACATGTTCCTGTTTTGACTAATTTAATAGAGTGAGTTAGGTCTGCTCTATACCAAATGAGTTTACCCCCTGAGTCCCTTCCCTGTTTCACACCTGGTAGTTTGGTGGATGGGACTACCAGCTCTCTGTAACCTAGAGGGCAACCAGTGGGTCCATCTCCACTATACCACCCACCTGGTAGTGTGGTGGATGGGACTACCAGCTCTCTGTAACCTAGAGGGCAACCAGTGGGTCCGTCTCCTCTATACCACCCACCTGGTAGTGTGGTGGATGGGACTACCAGCTCTCTGTAACCTAGAGGGCAACCAGTGGGTCCGTCTCCTTTATACCACCCACCTGGTAGTGTGGTGGATGGGACTACCAGCTCTCTGTAACCTAGAGGGAAACCAATGGGTCAGTCTCCTCTATACCAGGTTTCTTATAGGACGACAATGTCTGTATGTCCAATTTCTTTGATGAAGACCAGGTTCCTGCTCTTTAGGCAGAAGGCAGATGACTTCAGACCTTGTATATTCAATCAATCAATCAAATGTATTTATAAAGCCCTTTTTAGATCAGGTGATGTCACAAAGTGCTGTACAGAAACCCAGCCTAAAACCCCAAACAGCAAGCAATGCAGGTGTAGAAGCACGGTGGCTAGGAAAAACTCCCTAGAAAGGCCAAAACCTAGGAAGAAACCTAGAGAGGAACCAGGCTATGAGGGGTGGCCAGTCCTCTTCTGGCTGTGCCGGGTGGAGATTATAACAGAACATGGCCAAGATGTTCAAATGTTCATAGATGACCTGCAGGGTCAGATAATAGTAATCACAGTGGTTGTAGAGGGAGCAACAGGTCCTCCTACACCTCCCTCCCTCCCTCCCTCCCTCCCTCCCTCCCTCCCTCCCTCCCTCCCTCCCTCCCTCCCTCCCTCCCTCCATTCGTCCTATCCCCCTCCCTCCCTCCCTCCCTCCCTCCCTCCCTCCCTCCCTCCCTCCCTCCAGTCGTCCTAGCCCCTTCCCTCCCGCCCTCCCTCCCCCCTCCCTCCCGCCCTCCCTCCCTCCCTCCCTCCCTCCCTCCCTCCATTCGTCCTATCCCCCTCCCTCCCTCCCTCCCTCCCTCCCTCCCTCCCTCCCTCCCTCCTATCCCGTCATCTGCAGTGCTAGTCCATTCCCAGTGCACCAACACTGTTGCCAAGACTCTCCCCCCTCTCCACCTTCCTCTCTCCCCCCTCCCTTCTCCCCATCCACATTCCTCTCCCATCATTAGATCTGCCCTGCCCTGCCCCCCAGGAGGTTTTGGCAGCGGTAAAATATATACACACTGCTGTTGCAGCACACTAATCTTTTGAAAAGGGCGTATTTGAGCATGTGCCAGGCAGGCCCAGGGCAACAGGCCAACTATTTCTGAAGCGCTGGCCTGGTGTTGACCTGACTGCTGCTGGAGTCCTGAGAGGCAGGGAGGGGGAGATGCAGGAGGGCCAGGGAAGAGGGAGCGAGGGAGGGAGAGAGGGAGGGGGAGATGCAGGAGGGCCAGGGAAGAGGGAGGGAGGGAGGGAGGGAGGGAGGGAGGGAGGGAGGGAGGGAGGGAGGGAGGGAGGGAGGGAGGGAGGGAGGGAGGGAGGGAGGGAGGGAGGGAGGGAGGGAGGGAGGGAGGGAGGGGGAGATGCAGGAGGGCCAGGGAAGAGGGAGGGGGGAGGGAGAGATGCAGGAGGGCCAGGGAAGAGGGAGGGAGGGAGGGAGGGAGGGAGGGAGGGAGGGAGGGAGGGAGGGAGGGAGGGAGGGAGGGAGGGAGGGAGGGAGGGAGGAGGGCCAGGGAAGAGGGAGGGAGGGAGGGATGCAGGAGGGCCAGGGAAGAGGGAGGGAGGGAGGGAGGGAGGGAGCGAGGGAGGGGGAGATGCAGGAGGGCCAGGGAAGAGGGAGGTAGGGAGGGAGGTGGAGATGCAGGAGGGCCAGGGAAGAGGGAGGTAGGGAGGGAGGGGGAGATGCAGGAGGGCCAGAGAAGAGGGAGGGAGGGAGAGGAGGGAGGGAGGGAGGGAGGGAGGGAGGGAGGGAGGGAGGGAGGGAGGGAGGGGGAGATGCAGGAGGGCCAGGGAAGAGGGAGGGAGGGAGGGGGAGATGCAGGAGGGCCAGGGAAGAGGGAGGGAGGGAGGGAAGGAGGGAGGGAGGGAGGGAGGGAGGGGGAGATGCAGGAGGGCCAGGGAAGAGGGAGGGTGGAGGGAGGGAGGGAGGGGGAGATGCAGGAGGGCCAGAGAAGAGGGGGGGGGGGGGATAGAGGGAGGGAGGGAGGACCAGAGAAGAGGGAGGGTGGAGGGAGGGAGGGAGGGAGGGAGGGGGAGATGCAGGAGGGCCAGAGAAGAGGGAGGGAGGGAGACACATAGTCAGTAGGGTAGAGGGAGACAGTCAGTAGGGTAGAGGGAGACAGACAGTAGGGTAGAGGGAGACAGACAGTAGGGTAGAGGGAGACAGACAGAGTCAGTAGGGTAGAGGGAGACAGTCAGTAGGGTAGAGGGAGACAGTCATTAGGGTAGAGGGAGACAGTCAGTAGGGTAGAGGGAGACAGACAGTACGGTAGAGGGAGACAGACACAGAGTCAGTAGGGTAGAGGGAGACAGACAGTAGGGTAGAGGGAGACAGACACAGAGTCAGTAGGGTAGAGGGAGACAGTCAGTAGGGTAGAGGGAGACAGTCATTAGGGTAGAGGGAGACAGTCAGTAGGGTAGAGGGAGACAGACAGTACGGTAGAGGGAGACAGACACAGAGTCAGTAGGGTAGAGGGAGACAGACAGTAGGGTAGAGGGAGACAGACAGTAGGGTAGAGGGAGACAGTCAGTAGGGTAGAGGGAGACAGACAGTAGGGTAGAGGGAGACAGTCAGTAGGGTAGAGGGAGCCAGTCAGTAGGGTAGAGGGAGACTGACACAGAGTCAGTAGGGTAGAGGGAGACAGACAGTAGGGTAGAGGGAGACAGACAGTAGGGTAGAGGGAGACAGACACAGAGTCAGTAGGGTAGAGGGAGACAGTCAGTAGGGTAGAGGGAGACAGTCATTAGGGTAGAGGGAGACAGTCAGTAGGGTAGAGGGAGACAGACACATAGTCAGTAGGGTAGAGGGAGACAGACAGTAGGGTAGAGGGAGACAGACAGTACGGTAGAGGGAGACAGACACAGAGTCAGTAGGGTAGAGGGAGACAGACAGTAGGGTAGAGGGAGACAGACAGTAGGGTAGAGGGAGACAGTCAGTAGGGTAGAGGGAGACAGACAGTAGGGTAGAGGGAGACAGTCAGTAGGGTAGAGGGAGCCAGTCAGTAGGGTAGAGGGAGACTGACACAGAGTCAGTAGGGTAGAGGGAGACAGACAGTAGGGTAGAGGGAGACAGACAGTAGGGTAGAGGGAGACAGACACAGAGTCAGTAGGGTAGAGGGAGACAGTCAGTAGGGTAGAGGGAGACAGTCAGTAGGGTAGAGGGAGACAGTCACAGAGTCAGTAGGGTAGAGGGAGACAGTCAGTAGGGTAGAGGGAGACAGTCAGTAGGGTAGAGGGAGACAGACACAGAGGCAGTAGGGTAGAGGGAGACAGACAGAGTCAGTAGGGTAGAGGGAGACAGACAGTAGGGTAGAGGGAGACAGACAGTAGGGTAGAGGGAGACAGACAGTAGGGTAGAGGGAGACAGACAGTAGGGTAGAGGGAGACAGTCAGTAGGGTAGAGGGAGACAGACAGTAGGGTAGAGGGAGAGAGAGAATGATTTGGTTCTAAATGAGAGAGAGAGGAAGAGCGAGGGAGAGAGAGAATGATTTGGTTCTGGATGAGAGAGAGGAAGAGTGAGGGAGAGAGAGAATGATTTGGTTCTAAATGAGAGAGAGAGGAAGAGCGAGGGAGAGAGAGAATGATTCTGTTCTGGATGAGAGAGAGAGGAAGAGCGAGGGAGAGAGAGAATGATTTGGTTCTAGATGAGAGAGAGAGGAAGGGCGAGGGAGAGAAGGATTTGGTTCTGGATGAGAGAGAGAGGAAGAACGAGGGAGACAGAGAATGATTCGGTTCTGGTTGAGAGAGAGAGGAAGAGCGAGGGAGAGAGAGAATGATTTGGTTCTAGATGAGAGAGAGAGAGGAAGAGCGAGGGAGAGAGAGAATGATTTGGTTCTGGGTGAGAGAGAGGAAGAGCGAGGGAGAGAGAGAATGATTTGGTTCTAGATGAGAGAGAGAGAGGAAGAGCGAGGGAGAGAGAGAATGATTTGGTTCTGGATGAGAGAGAGGAAGAGCGAGGGAGAGAGAGAATGATTTGGTTCCAGATGAGAGAGAGAGAGGAAGAGCGAGGGAGAGAGAGAATGATTTGGTTCTGGATGAGAGAGAGGAAGAGCGAGGGAGAGAGAGAAAGATTTGGTTCTAGATGAGAGAGAGAGGAAGAGCGAGGGAGAGAGAGAATGATTTGGTTCTAGATGAGAGAGAGAGCAAGAGCGAGGGAGAGAGAGAATGATTTGGTTCTAGATGATAGAGAGAGGAAGAGCGAGGGAGAGAGAGAATGATTTGGTTCCAGATGAGAGAGAGAGGAAGAGCGAGGGAGAGAGAGAATGATTTGGTTTCAGATGAGAGAGAGAGGAAGAGCGAGGGAGAGAGAGAATGATTTAATTCTGGATGAGAGAGAGAGGAAGAGCGAGGGAGAGAGAGAATGATTTGATTCTGGATGAGAGAGAGATGAAGAGCGAGGGAGAGAGAGAATGATTTGGTTCCAGATGACAGAGAGAGGATGAACGAGGGAGAGACAGAATGATTTGGTTCTAGATGAGAGAGAGAGGAAGAGCGAGGGAGAGAGAGAATGATTTGGTTCCATTATGTTGTGGACTGAGAACACTAGTCAGACAGAACCACTACTGATTCTGAATGTACTCCATAGGAGTCTGTATCCTGGAGCATGATGCCACAGCTCCCCCTGGAGGTAGTCTATGGTGATCACACTGACAACATCGACACAAACCGAAACATTATTATAAATACACTGTGGAAAATTCAGACAGGCAGTGTTAACACCCTGGTACCACTGTAGACAGGGGCCAGGTTGGCCTGCAGTGTTAATACCCTGGTACCACTGTAGACAGGGGCCAGGTTGGCCTGCAGTGTTAACACCCTGGTACCACTGTAGACAGGGGCATGCTGTTCTGCCTGCGGTTATGGAACCCTGACCTGTTCACTGTGATTTCTATTATTTGACCATGCTGGTCATTTTGGCCATGTTCTGTTATAATCTCCACCCGGCACAGCCAGAAGAGGACTGGCCACCCCTCATAGCCTGGTTCCTCTCTAGGTTTCTTCCTAGGTTTTGGCCTTTCTAGGGTGTTTTTCCTAGCCACCGTGCTTCTACACCTGCATTGCTTGCTGTTTGGGGTTTTAGGCTGGGTTTCTGTACAGCACTTTGAGATATCAGCTGATGTAAAAAGGGCTTATAAATACATTAATATCTGTTATTGATCTATACCTGTTATTGGTCTAGACCTGTTATTGGTCTATACCTGTTATTGGTCTGTTAACTAATACCTGTTATTGGTCTATTAACTTATACCTGTTATTGGTCTATACCTGTTATTGGTCTATTAACTTATACCTGTTATTGGTCTATTAACTTATACCTGTTATTGGTCTATACCTGTTATTGGTCTATTAACTTATACCTGTTATTGATCTATACCTGTTATTGGTCTATACCTGTTATTGGTCTATTAACGTCTACCTGTTATTGGTCTATACCTGTTATTGGTCTATTAACTTATACCTGTTATTGGTCTATTAACTTATACCTGTTATTGGTCTATACCTGTTATTGGTCTATTAACTTATACCTGTTATTGATCTATACCTGTTATTGGTCTATTAACTAATACCTGTTATTGGTCTATACCTGTTATTGGTCTATTAACTTATACCTGTTATTGGTCTATTAACTTATACCTGTTATTGGTCTATACCTGTTATTGGTCTATTAACTAATACCTGTTATTGGTCTATACCTGTTATTGGTCTATTAACTTATACCTGTTATTGATCTATACCTGTTATTGGTCTATTAACTAATACCTGTTATTGGTCTATACCTGTTATTGGTCTATAAACTTATACCTGTTATTGATCTATACCTGTTATTGGTCTATTAACTAATACCTGTTATTGGTCTATACCTGTTATTGGTCTGTTAACTAATACCTGTTATTGGTCTATTAACTTATACCTGTTATTGGTCTATACCTGTTATTGGTCTATTAACTAATACCTGTTATTGGTCTATTAACTTATACCTGTTATTGATCTATACCTGTTATTGGTCTATACCTGGTATTGGTCTATTAACTTATACCTGTTATTGGTCTATACCTGTTATTGGTCTATTAACTTATACCTGTTATTGATCTATACCTGTTATTGGTCTATTAACTAATACCTGTTATTGGTCTATACCTGTTATTGATCTATTAACTTATACCTGTTATTGGTCTATTAACTTATACCTGTTATTGGTCTATTAACTTATACCTGTTATTGGTCTATACCTGTTATTGGTCTATTAACTTATACCTGTTATTGATCTATACCTGTTATTGGTCTATACCTGTTATTGGTCTATTAACTTCTACCTGTTATTGGTCTATACCTGTTATTGGTCTATTAACTTATACCTGTTATTGGTCTATTAACTTATACCTGTTATTGGTCTATACCTGTTATTGGTCTATTAACTTATACCTGTTATTGATCTATACCTGTTATTGGTCTATTAACTAATACCTGTTATTGGTCTATACCTGTTATTGGTCTATTAACTAATACCTGTTATTCGTCTATACCTGTTATTGGTCTATTAACTAATACCTGTTATTGGTCTATACCTGTTATTGGTCTATTAACTTATACCTGTTATTGATCTATACCTGTTATTGGTCTATTAACTAATACCTGTTATTGGTCTATACCTGTTATTGGTCTATTAACTAATACCTGTTATTGGTCTATACCTGTTATTGGTCTGTTAACTAATACCTGTTATTGGTCTATTAACTTATACCTGTTATTGGTCTATACCTGTTATTGGTCTATTAACTAATACCTGTTATTGGTCTATTAACTTATACCTGTTATTGGTCTATACCTGTTATTGGTCTATACCTGGTATTGGTCTATTAACTTATACCTGTTATTGGTCTATACCTGTTATTGGTCTATTAACTTATACCTGTTATTGATCTATACCTGTTATTGGTCTATTAACTAATACCTGTTATTGGTCTATACCTGTTATTGATCTATTAACTTATACCTGTTATTGGTCTATTAACTAATACCTGTTATTGGTCTATACCTGTTATTGGTCTATTAACTAATACCTGTTATTGGTCTATTAACTTATACCTGTTATTGATCTATACCTGTTATTGGTCTATACCTGGTATTGGTCTATTAACTTATACCTGTTATTGATCTAAACCTGTTATTGGTCTATTAACTTATACCTGTTATTGATCTATACCTGTTATTGGTCTATACCTGGTATTGGTCTATTAACTTATACCTGTTATTGGTCTATACCTGTTATTGGTCTATTAACTTATACCTGTTATTGATCTATACCTGTTATTGGTCTATACCTGGTATTGGTCTATTAACTTATACCTGTTATTGGTCTGTTAACTAATACCTGTTATTGGTCTATTAACTTATACCTGTTATTGGTCTATTAACTTATACCTGTTATTGGTCTATACCTGTTATTGATCTATTAACTTATACCTGTTATTGATCTATTAACTAATACCTGTTATTGGTCTATACCTGTTATTGGTCTATTAACTTATACCTGTTATTGGTCTATACCTGTTATTGGTCTATACCTGGTATTGGTCTATTAACTAATACCTGTTATTGGTCTATACCTGTTATTGGTCTATACCTGGTATTGGTCTATTAACTAATACCTGGTATTGGTCTATTAACTTATACCTGGTATTGGTCTATTAACTTATACCTGTTATTGGTCTATACCTGTTATTGGTCTGTTAACTAATACCTGTTATTGGTCTATTAACTTATACCTGTTATTGGTCTATTAACTTATACCTGTTATTGGTCTATACCTGTTATTGGTCTATACCTGTTATTGATCTATTAACTTATACCTGTTATTGATCTATTAACTAATACCTGTTATTGGTCTATACCTGTTATTGGTCTATTAACTTATACCTGTTATTGGTCTATTAACTAATACCTGTTATTGGTCTATACCTGTTATTGGTCTATACCTGTTATTGATCTATTAACTTATACCTGTTATTGATCTATTAACTAATACCTGTTATTGGTCTATACCTGTTATTGGTCTATTAACTTATACCTGTTATTGGTCTATTAACTAATACCTGTTATTGGTCTATACCTGTTATTGGTCTATACCTGGTATTGGTCTATTAACTAATACCTGTTATTGGTCTATTAACTTATACCTGTTATTGGTCTATTAACTAATACCTGTTATTGGTCTGTTAACTAATACCTGTTATTGATCTATTAACTTATACCTGTTATTGATCTATACCTGTTATTGGTCTATTAACTTATACCTGTTATTGATCTATTAACTTATACCTGTTATTGGTCTATTAACTAATACCTGTTATTGGTCTATTAACTTATACCTGTTATTGATCTATACCTGTTATTGATCTATTAACTAATACCTGTTATTGATCTATTAACTTATACCTGTTATTGGTCTATTAACTTATACCTGTTATTGATCTATTAACTTATACCTGTTATTGGTCTATTAACTTATACCTGTTATTGGTCTGTTAACTAATACCTGTTATTGGTCTATTAACTTATACCTGTTATTGGTCTATACCTGTTATTGGTCTATACCTGTTATTGGTCTATTAACTTATACCTGTTATTGATCTATTAACTTATACCTGCTATTGATCTATTAACTAATACCTGTTATTGGTCTATTAACTTATACCTGTTATTGGTCTATTAACTTATACCTGTTATTGGTCTATTAACTTATACCTGTTATTGATCTTTACCTGTTATTGGTCTATACCTGTTATTGGTCTATTAACTTATACCTGTTATTGGTCTATTAACTTATACCTGTTATTGATCTATACCTGTTATTGGTCTATACCTGTTATTGGTCTATTAACTTATACCTGTTATTGGTCTATACCTGTTATTGGTCTATTAACTTATACCTGTTATTGGTCTATTAACTTATACCTGTTATTGGTCTATACCTGTTATTGGTCTATTAACTTATACCTGTTATTGATCTATACCTGTTATTGGTCTATTAACTAATACCTGTTATTGGTCTATACCTGTTATTGGTCTATTAACTAATACCTGTTATTGGTCTATACCTGTTATTGGTCTATTAACTAATACCTGTTATTGGTCTATACCTGTTATTGGTCTATTAACTTATACCTGTTATTGATCTATACCTGTTATTGGTCTATTAACTAATACCTGTTATTGGTCTATACCTGTTATTGGTCTATTAACTAATACCTGTTATTGGTCTATACCTGTTATTGGTCTGTTAACTAATACCTGTTATTGGTCTATTAACTTATACCTGTTATTGGTCTATACCTGTTATTGGTCTATTAACTTATACCTGTTATTGGTCTATTAACTTATACCTGTTATTGGTCTATACCTGTTATTGGTCTATTAACTTATACCTGTTATTGATCTATACCTGTTATTGGTCTATTAACTAATACCTGTTATTGGTCTATACCTGTTATTGATCTATTAACTTATACCTGTTATTGGTCTATTAACTAATACCTGTTATTGGTCTATACCTGTTATTGGTCTATTAACTAATACCTGTTATTGGTCTATTAACTTATACCTGTTATTGATCTATACCTGTTATTGGTCTATACCTGGTATTGGTCTATTAACTTATACCTGTTATTGATCTATACCTGTTATTGGTCTATTAACTTATACCTGTTATTGATCTATACCTGTTATTGGTCTATACCTGGTATTGGTCTATTAACTTATACCTGTTATTGGTCTATACCTGTTATTGGTCTATTAACTAATACCTGTTATTGGTCTATTAACTTATACCTGTTATTGATCTATACCTGTTATTGGTCTATACCTGGTATTGGTCTATTAACTTATACCTGTTATTGGTCTATACCTGTTATTGGTCTATTAACTTATACCTGTTATTGATCTATACCTGTTATTGGTCTATTAACTAATACCTGTTATTGGTCTATTAACTTATACCTGTTATTGGTCTATTAACTAATACCTGTTATTGGTCTATACCTGTTATTGGTCTATTAACTAATACCTGTTATTGGTCTATTAACTTATACCTGTTATTGATCTATACCTGTTATTGGTCTATACCTGTTATTGGTCTATTAACTTATACCTGTTATTGATCTATACCTGTTATTGGTCTATTAACTTATACCTGTTATTGATCTATACCTGTTATTGGTCTATACCTGGTATTGGTCTATTAACTTATACCTGTTATTGGTCTATACCTGTTATTGGTCTATTAACTTATACCTGTTATTGATCTATACCTGTTATTGGTCTATACCTGGTATTGGTCTATTAACTTATACCTGTTATTGGTCTATTAACTTATACCTGTTATTGGTCTATACCTGTTATTGGTCTGTTAACTAATACCTGTTATTGGTCTATTAACTTATACCTGTTATTGGTCTATTAACTTATACCTGTTATTGGTCTATACCTGGTATTGGTCTATTAACTTATACCTGTTATTGGTCTATTAACTTATACCTGTTATTGGTCTATACCTGTTATTGGTCTATTAACTAATACCTGTTATTGGTCTATTAACTTATACCTGTTATTGATCTATACCTGTTATTGGTCTATACCTGGTATTGGTCTATTAACTTATACCTGTTATTGGTCTATACCTGTTATTGGTCTATTAACTTATACCTGTTATTGATCTATACCTGTTATTGGTCTATTAACTAATACCTGTTATTGGTCTATTAACTTATACCTGTTATTGGTCTATTAACTAATACCTGTTATTGGTCTATACCTGTTATTGGTCTATTAACTAATACCTGTTATTGGTCTATTAACTAATACCTGTTATTGGTCTATTAACTAATACCTGTTATTGGTCTATTAACTAATACCTGTTATTGGTCTATTAACTAATACCTGTTATTGGTCTATTAACTAATACCTGTTATTGGTCTATTAACTTATACCTGTTATTGGTCTATACCTGGTATTGGTCTATTAACTAATACCTGTTATTGGTCTATACCTGTTATTGGTCTATACCTGGTATTGGTCTATACCTGGTATTGGTCTATTAACTAATACCTGGTATTGGTCTATTAACTTATACCTGGTATTGGTCTATTAACTTATACCTGTTATTGGTCTATACCTGTTATTGGTCTGTTAACTAATACCTGTTATTGGTCTATTAACTTATACCTGTTATTGGTCTATTAACTTATACCTGTTATTGGTCTATACCTGTTATTGGTGTATACCTGTTATTGATCTATTAACTTATACCTGTTATTGATCTATTAACTAATACCTGTTATTGGTCTATACCTGTTATTGGTCTATTAACTTATACCTGTTATTGGTCTATTAACTAATACCTGTTATTGGTCTATACCTGTTATTGGTCTATACCTGGTATTGGTCTATTAACTAATACCTGTTATTGGTCTATTAACTTATACCTGTTATTGGTCTATTAACTAATACCTGTTATTGGTCTGTTAACTAATACCTGTTATTGATCTATTAACTTATACCTGTTATTGATCTATACCTGTTATTGGTCTATTAACTTATACCTGTTATTGATCTATTAACTTATACCTGTTATTGGTCTATTAACTAATACCTGTTATTGGTCTATTAACTTATACCTGTTATTGATCTATACCTGTTATTGATCTATTAACTAATACCTGTTATTGATCTATTAACTTATACCTGTTATTGGTCTATTAACTTATACCTGTTATTGATCTATTAACTTATACCTGTTATTGGTCTATTAACTTATACCTGTTATTGGTCTGTTAACTAATACCTGTTATTGGTCTATTAACTTATACCTGTTATTGGTCTATACCTGTTATTGGTCTATACCTGTTATTGGTCTATTAACTTATACCTGTTATTGATCTATTAACTTATACCTGCTATTGATCTATTAACTAATACCTGTTATTGGTCTATTAACTTATACCTGTTATTGGTCTATTAACTTATACCTGTTATTGGTCTATTAACTTATACCTGTTATTGATCTTTACCTGTTATTGGTCTATACCTGTTATTGGTCTATTAACTTATACCTGTTATTGGTCTATTAACTTATACCTGTTATTGATCTATACCTGTTATTGGTCTATACCTGTTATTGGTCTATTAACTTATACCTGTTATTGGTCTATACCTGTTATTGGTCTATTAACTTATACCTGTTATTGGTCTATTAACTTATACCTGTTATTGGTCTATACCTGTTATTGGTCTATTAACTTATACCTGTTATTGATCTATACCTGTTATTGGTCTATTATCTAATACCTGTTATTGGTCTATACCTGTTATTGGTCTATTAACTAATACCTGTTATTGGTCTATACCTGTTATTGGTCTATTAACTAATACCTGTTATTGGTCTATACCTGTTATTGGTCTATTAACTTATACCTGTTATTGATCTATACCTGTTATTGGTCTATTAACTAATACCTGTTATTGGTCTATACCTGTTATTGGTCTATTAACTAATACCTGTTATTGGTCTATACCTGTTATTGGTCTGTTAACTAATACCTGTTATTGGTCTATTAACTTATACCTGTTATTGGTCTATACCTGTTATTGGTCTATTAACTTATACCTGTTATTGGTCTATTAACTTATACCTGTTATTGGTCTATACCTGTTATTGGTCTATTAACTTATACCTGTTATTGATCTATACCTGTTATTGGTCTATTAACTAATACCTGTTATTGGTCTATACCTGTTATTGATCTATTAACTTATACCTGTTATTGGTCTATTAACTAATACCTGTTATTGGTCTATACCTGTTATTGGTCTATTAACTAATACCTGTTATTGGTCTATTAACTTATACCTGTTATTGATCTATACCTGTTATTGGTCTATACCTGGTATTGGTCTATTAACTTATACCTGTTATTGATCTATACCTGTTATTGGTCTATTAACTTATACCTGTTATTGATCTATACCTGTTATTGGTCTATACCTGGTATTGGTCTATTAACTTATACCTGTTATTGGTCTATACCTGTTATTGGTCTATTAACTTATACCTGTTATTGATCTATACCTGTTATTGGTCTATACCTGGTATTGGTCTATTAACTTATACCTGTTATTGGTCTATACCTGTTATTGGTCTATTAACTAATACCTGTTATTGGTCTATTAACTTATACCTGTTATTGATCTATACCTGTTATTGGTCTATACCTGGTATTGGTCTATTAACTTATACCTGTTATTGGTCTATACCTGTTATTGGTCTATTAACTTATACCTGTTATTGATCTATACCTGTTATTGGTCTATTAACTAATACCTGTTATTGGTCTATTAACTTATACCTGTTATTGGTCTATTAACTAATACCTGTTATTGGTCTATACCTGTTATTGGTCTATTAACTAATACCTGTTATTGGTCTATTAACTTATACCTGTTATTGATCTATACCTGTTATTGGTCTATACCTGTTATTGGTCTATTAACTTATACCTGTTATTGATCTATACCTGTTATTGGTCTATTAACTTATACCTGTTATTGATCTATACCTGTTATTGGTCTATACCTGGTATTGGTCTATTAACTTATACCTGTTATTGGTCTATACCTGTTATTGGTCTATTAACTTATACCTGTTATTGATCTATACCTGTTATTGGTCTATACCTGGTATTGGTCTATTAACTTATACCTGTTATTGGTCTATTAACTTATACCTGTTATTGGTCTATACCTGTTATTGGTCTGTTAACTAATACCTGTTATTGGTCTATTAACTTATACCTGTTATTGGTCTATTAACTTATACCTGTTATTGGTCTATACCTGGTATTGGTCTATTAACTTATACCTGTTATTGGTCTATTAACTTATACCTGTTATTGGTCTATACCTGTTATTGGTCTATTAACTAATACCTGTTATTGGTCTATTAACTTATACCTGTTATTGATCTATACCTGTTATTGGTCTATACCTGGTATTGGTCTATTAACTTATACCTGTTATTGGTCTATACCTGTTATTGGTCTATTAACTTATACCTGTTATTGATCTATACCTGTTATTGGTCTATTAACTAATACCTGTTATTGGTCTATTAACTTATACCTGTTATTGGTCTATTAACTAATACCTGTTATTGGTCTATACCTGTTATTGGTCTATTAACTAATACCTGTTATTGGTCTATTAACTAATACCTGTTATTGGTCTATTAACTAATACCTGTTATTGGTCTATTAACTAATACCTGTTATTGGTCTATTAACTAATACCTGTTATTGGTCTATTAACTAATACCTGTTATTGGTCTATTAACTTATACCTGTTATTGATCTATACCTGTTATTGGTCTATACCTGGTATTGGTCTATTAACTTATACCTGTTATTGGTCTATACCTGTTATTGGTCTATTAACTTATACCTGTTATTGATCTATACCTGTTATTGGTCTATTAACTAATACCTGTTATTGGTCTATTAACTTATACCTGTTATTGGTCTATTAACTAATACCTGTTATTGGTCTATACCTGTTATTGGTCTATTAACTAATACCTGTTATTGGTCTATTAACTAATACCTGTTATTGGTCTATTAACTAATACCTGTTATTGGTCTATTAACTAATACCTGTTATTGGTCTATTAACTAATACCTGTTATTGGTCTATTAACTAATACCTGTTATTGGTCTATTAACTTATACCTGTTATTGATCTATACCTGTTATTGGTCTATACCTGGTATTGGTCTATTAACTTATACCTGTTATTGATCTATACCTGTTATTGGTCTATTAACTTATACCTGTTATTGATCTATACCTGTTATTGGTCTATACCTGGTATTGGTCTATTAACTTATACCTGTTATTGGTCTATACCTGTTATTGGTCTATTAACTTATACCTGTTATTGATCTATACCTGTTATTGGTCTATACCTGGTATTGGTCTATTAACTTATACCTGTTATTGGTCTATTAACTTATACCTGTTATTGGTCTATACCTGTTATTGGTCTGTTAACTAATACCTGTTATTGGTCTATTAACTTATACCTGTTATTGGTCTATTAACTTATACCTGTTATTGGTCTATACCTGTTATTGATCTATTAACTTATACCTGTTATTGATCTATTAACTAATACCTGTTATTGGTCTATACCTGTTATTGGTCTATTAACTTATACCTGTTATTGGTCTATACCTGTTATTGGTCTATACCTGGTATTGGTCTATTAACTAATACCTGTTATTGGTCTATACCTGTTATTGGTCTATACCTGGTATTGGTCTATTAACTTATACCTGGTATTGGTCTATACCTGGTATTGGTCTATTAACTAATACCTGGTATTGGTCTATTAACTTATACCTGTTATTGGTCTATTAACTTATACCTGTTTTTGGTCTATTAACTTATACCTGTTATTGGTCTATACCTGTTATTGATCTATTAACTTATCCCTGTTATTGATCTATTAACTAATACCTGTTATTGGTCTATACCTGTTATTGGTCTATTAACTTATACCTGTTATTGGTCTATTAACTAATACCTGTTATTGGTCTATACCTGTTATTGGTCTATACCTGCTATTGATCTATTAACTAATACCTGTTATTGGTCTATTAACTTATACCTGTTATTGGTCTATACCTGTTATTGATCTATTAACTTATACCTGTTATTGATCTATTAAC
Source organism: Salvelinus alpinus (assembly GCF_045679555.1). Taxonomy (NCBI): domain Eukaryota; kingdom Metazoa; phylum Chordata; class Actinopteri; order Salmoniformes; family Salmonidae; genus Salvelinus; species Salvelinus alpinus. The sequence goes on along the minus strand of NC_092092.1, from coordinate 16,093,140 downwards.
TAATACCTGTTATTGGTCTATACCTGTTATTGGTCTATTAACTTATACCTGTTATTGGTCTATTAACTAATACCTGTTATTGGTCTATACCTGTTATTGGTCTATACCTGCTATTGATCTATTAACTAATACCTGTTATTGGTCTATTAACTTATACCTGTTATTGGTCTATTAACTTATACCTGTTATTGGTCTATTAACTTATACCTGTTATTGATCTATACCTGTTATTGATCTATACCTGTTATTGGTCTATACCTGTTATTGGTCTATTAACTTATACCTGTTATTGGTCTATTAACTAATACCTGTTATTGGTCTATTAACTTATACCTGTTATTGGTCTATTAACTTATACCTGTTATTGATCTATACCTGTTATTGGTCTATTAACTTATACCTGTTATTGGTCTATACCTGTTATTGATCTATTAACTTATACCTGTTATTGGTCTATTAACTAATACCTGTCATTGGTCTATACCTGTTATTGATCTATTAACTTATACCTGTTATTGATCTATTAACTAATACCTGTTATTGGTCTATACCTGTTATTGGTCTATTAACTTATTCCTGTTATTGGTCTATACCTGTTATTGGTCTATTAACTAATACCTGTTATTGGTCTATACCTGTTATTGATCTATTAACTTATACCTGTTATTGATCTATTAACTAATACCTGTTATTGGTCTATACCTGTTATTGATCTATTAACTTATACCTGTTATTGATCTATTAACTAATACCTGTTATTGGTCTATACCTGTTATTGGTCTATTAACTTATACCTGTTATTGGTCTATTAACTAAAACCTGTTATTGGTCTATACCTGTTATTGGTCTATTAACTTATACCTGTTATTGGTCTATTAACTAATACCTGTTATTGATCTATACCTGTTATTGGTCTATACCTGTTATTGGTCTATACCTGTTATTGGTCTATACCTGTTATTGGTCTATTAACTTATACCTGTTATTGGTCTATACCTGTTATTGATCTATTAACTTATACCTGTTATTGGTCTATTAACTAAAACCTGTTATTGGTCTATACCTGTTATTGGTCTATTAACTAATACCTGTTATTGGTCTATTAACTTATACCTGTTATTGGTCTATTAACTTATACCTGTTATTGGTCTATTAACTTATACCTGTTATTGGTCTATTAACTAATACCTGTTATTGGTCTATTAACTTATACCTGTTATTGGTCTATACCTGTTATTGATCTATTAACTAATACCTGTTATTGGTCTATTAACTTATACCTGTTATTGGTCTATACCTGTTATTGGTCTATTAACTAATACCTGTTATTGGTCTATTAACTTATACCTGTTATTGGTCTATACCTGTTATTGATCTATTAACTAATACCTGTTATTGGTCTATTAACTAATACCTGTTATTGGTCTATTAACTAATACCTGTTATTGGTCTATTAACTAATACCTGTTATTGGTCTATTAACTTATACCTGTTATTGGTCTATTAACTTATACCTGTTATTGATCTATACCTGTTTTTGATCTATTAACTAATACCTGTTATTGGTCTATACCTGTTATTGGTCTATTAACTAATACCTGTTATTGGTCTATTAACTTATACCTGTTATTGGTCTATTAACTTATACCTGTTATTGATCTATACCTGTTTTTGATCTATTAACTAATACCTGTTATTGGTCTATACCTGTTATTGGTCTATTAACTTATACCTGTTATTGGTCTATACCTGTTATTGGTCTATTAACTAATACCTGTTATTGGTCTATTAACTAATACCTGTTATTGGTCTATTAACTTATACCTGTTATTGGTCTATACCTGTTATTGGTCTATTAACTTATACCTGTTATTGGTCTATTAACTTATACCTGTTATTGATCTATTAACTTATACCTGTTATTGGTCTATTAACTTATACCTGTTATTGGTCTATTAACTTATACCTGTTATTGGTCTATTAACTTATACCTGTTATTGATCTATTAACTTATACCTGTTATTGATCTATACCTGTTTTTGATCTATTAACTAATACCTGTTATTGGTCTATACCTGTTATTGGTCTATTAACTTATACCTGTTATTGGTCTATTAACTTATACCTGTTATTGGTCTATACCTGTTATTGGTCTATTAACTTATACCTGTTATTGATCTATACCTGTTTTTGATCTATTAACTAATACCTGTTATTGGTCTATACCTGTTATTGGTCTATACCTGTTATTGGTCTATTAACTCATACCTGTTATTGGTCTATTAAATTATACCTGTTATTGATCTATTAACTTATACCTGTTATTGGTCTATTAACTTATACCTGTTATTGGTCTATTAACTTATACCTGTTATTGATCTATTAACTTATACCTGTTATTGATCTATACCTGTTTTTGATCTATTAACTAATACCTGTTAATGGTCTATACCTGTTATTGGTCTATTAACTTATACCTGTTATTGGTCTATTAACTTATACCTGTTATTGGTCTATTAACTTATACCTGTTATTGATCTATACCTGTTTTTGATCTATTAACTAATACCTGTTATTGGTCTATACCTGTTATTGGTCTATTAACTTATACCTGTTATTGGTCAATTAACTAATACCTGTTATTGGTCTATACCTGGTATTGGTCTATACCTGTTATTGGTCTATACCTGTTATTGGTCTATTAACTTATACCTGTTATTGATCTATACCTGTTATTGATCTATACCTGTTATTGGTCTATTAACTAATACCTGTTATTGGTCTATTAACTTATACCTGTTATTGGTCTATACCTGTTATTGGTCTATTAACTAATACCTGTTATTGGTGTGTTAACTAATACCTGTTATTGATCTATACCTGTTATTGGTCTATTAACTTATACCTGTTATTGGTCTATACCTGTTATTGGTCTATACCTGTTATTGGTCTATTAACTTATACCTGTTATTGTTCTATACCTGTTATTGGTCTATTAACTAATACCTGTTATTGGTCTATACCTGTTATTGGTCTATTAACTAATACCTGTTATTGGTCTATACCTGTTATTGGTCTATTAACTAATACCTGTTATTGGTCTATACCTGTTATTGGTCTATTAACTTATACCTGTTATTGGTCTATACCTGTTATTGGTCTATTAACTAATACCTTTTATTGGTCTATACCTGTTATTGATCTATTAACTTATACCTGTTATTGATCTATTAACTTATACCTGTTATTGGTCTATTAACTTATACCTGTTATTGGTCTATTAACTAATACCTGTTATTGGTCTATACCTGTTATTGGTCTATTAACTTATACCTGTTATTGGTCTATTAACTAATACCTGTTATTGGTCTATACCTGTTATTGGTCTATTAACTTATACCTGTTATTGGTCTATTAACTAATACCTGTTATTGGTCTATACCTGTTATTGGTCTATTAACTTATACCTGTTATTGATTTATACCTGTTATTGGTCTATTAACTTATACCTGTTATTGATCTATACCTGTTTTTGATCTATTAACTTATACCTGTTATTGATTTATACCTGTTATTGGTCTATTAACTTATACCTGTTATTGATCTATACCTGTTTTTGATCTATTAACTTATACCTGTTATTGGTCTATTAACTTATACCTGTTATTGATCTATACCTGTTTTTGATCTATTAACTAATACCTGTTATTGGTCTATTAACTTATACCTGTTATTGATTTATACCTGTTATTGGTCTATTAACTTATACCTGTTATTGATCTATACCTGTTTTTGATCTATTAACTTATACCTGTTATTGGTCTATTAACTTATACCTGTTATTGATCTATTAACTTATACCTGTTATTGGTCTATTAACTTATACCTGTTATTGGTCTATTAACTTATACCTGTTATTGGTCTATTAACTTATACCTGTTATTGATCTATTAACTTATACCTGTTATTGATCTATACCTGTTTTTGATCTATTAACTAATACCTGTTATTGGTCTATACCTGTTATTGGTCTATTAACTTATACCTGTTATTGGTCTATTAACTTATACCTGTTATTGGTCTATACCTGTTATTGGTCTATTAACTTATACCTGTTATTGATCTATACCTGTTTTTGATCTATTAACTAATACCTGTTATTGGTCTATACCTGTTATTGGTCTATACCTGTTATTGGTCTATTAACTCATACCTGTTATTGGTCTATTAACTTATACCTGTTATTGGTCTATTAACTAATACCTGTTATTGGTCTATTAACTTATACCTGTTATTGGTCTATTAACTTATACCTGTTATTGATCTATTAACTTATACCTGTTATTGATCTATACCTGTTTTTGATCTATTAACTAATACCTGTTAATGGTCTATACCTGTTATTGGTCTATTAACTTATACCTGTTATTGGTCTATTAACTTATACCTGTTATTGGTCTATTAACTTATACCTGTTATTGATCTATACCTGTTTTTGATCTATTAACTAATACCTGTTATTGGTCTATACCTGTTATTGGTCTATTAACTTATACCTGTTATTGGTCAATTAACTAATACCTGTTATTGGTCTATACCTGGTATTGGTCTATACCTGTTATTGGTCTATACCTGTTATTGGTCTATTAACTTATACCTGTTATTGATCTATACCTGTTATTGATCTATACCTGTTATTGGTCTATTAACTAATACCTGTTATTGGTCTATTAACTTATACCTGTTATTGGTCTATACCTGTTATTGGTCTATTAACTAATACCTGTTATTGGTGTGTTAACTAATACCTGTTATTGATCTATACCTGTTATTGGTCTATTAACTTATACCTGTTATTGGTCTATACCTGTTATTGGTCTATACCTGTTATTGGTCTATTAACTTATACCTGTTATTGTTCTATACCTGTTATTGGTCTATTAACTAATACCTGTTATTGGTCTATACCTGTTATTGGTCTATTAACTAATACCTGTTATTGGTCTATACCTGTTATTGGTCTATTAACTAATACCTGTTATTGGTCTATACCTGTTATTGGTCTATTAACTTATACCTGTTATTGGTCTATACCTGTTATTGGTCTATTAACTAATACCTTTTATTGGTCTATACCTGTTATTGATCTATTAACTTATACCTGTTATTGATCTATTAACTTATACCTGTTATTGGTCTATTAACTTATACCTGTTATTGGTCTATTAACTAATACCTGTTATTGGTCTATACCTGTTATTGGTCTATTAACTTATACCTGTTATTGGTCTATTAACTAATACCTGTTATTGGTCTATACCTGTTATTGGTCTATTAACTTATACCTGTTATTGGTCTATTAACTAATACCTGTTATTGGTCTATACCTGTTATTGGTCTATTAACTTATACCTGTTATTGATTTATACCTGTTATTGGTCTATTAACTTATACCTGTTATTGATCTATACCTGTTTTTGATCTATTAACTAATACCTGTTATTGGTCTATTAACTTATACCTGTTATTGATTTATACCTGTTATTGGTCTATTAACTTATACCTGTTATTGATCTATACCTGTTTTTGATCTATTAACTTATACCTGTTATTGGTCTATTAACTTATACCTGTTATTGATCTATACCTGTTTTTGATCTATTAACTAATACCTGTTATTGGTCTATTAACTTATACCTGTTATTGATTTATACCTGTTATTGGTCTATTAACTTATACCTGTTATTGATCTATACCTGTTTTTGATCTATTAACTTATACCTGTTATTGGTCTATTAACTTATACCTGTTATTGGTCTATTAACTTATACCAGTTATTGATCTATACCTGTTATTGGTCTATTAACTTATACCTGTTATTGATCTATACCTGTTATTGGTCTATTAACTGATACCTGTTATTGGTCTATTAACTAATATCTGTTATTGATCTATACCTGTTATTGGTCTATACCTGTTATTGTTCTATACCTGTTATTTGTCTATTAACTAATATCTGTTATTGGTCTATACCTGTTATTGATCTATACCTGGTATTGGTCTATACCTGTTATAGGTCTATACCTGTTATTGATCTATACCTGGTATTGGTCTATACCTGTTATTGGTCTATACCTGTTATTGGTCTGTTAACTAATACCTGTTATTGATCTATTAACCAATATCTGTTATTGATCTGTACCTGTTATTGATCTATACCTGTTATTGATCTGTACCTGTTATTGATCTATACCTGTTATTGGTCTATACCTATTATTGGTCTATACCTGTTATTGGTCTATACCTGTTATTGGTCTATACCTGTTATTGATCTATACCTGGTATTGGTCTACACCTGTTATTGGTCAATACCTGTTATTGATCTATACCTGTTATTGGTCTATACCTGTTATTGGTCTATACCTGTTATTGGTCTATACCTGTTATTGGTCTATTAACTAATACCTGTTATTGATCTATTAACCAATATATGTTATTGATCTATACCTGTTATTGATCTATACCTGTTATTGATCTATACCTGTTATTGGTCTATACCTGTTATTGGTCTTTTAACCAATATATGTTATTGATCTATACCTGTTATTGGTCTATACCTGTTATTGGTCTATACCTGTTATTGATTTTTACCTAATATTGGTCTATACCTGTTATTGATCTATACCTGTTATTGGTCTATACCTGTCATTGGTCTATACCTGTTATTGGTCTATACCTGTTATTGATTTATACCTGTTATTGGTCTATTAACTAATATCTGTTATTGATCTATACCTTTTATTGATCTATACCTGTTATTGATCTATACCTGTTATTGTTCTATACCTGTTATTGAGCTATACCTGGTATTAGTATACACCTGTTATTGGTCTATACCTGTTAGTGGACTGTTAACTAATACCTGTTATTGATCTATTAACCAATATATGTTATTGATCTATAACTGTTATTGATCTATACCTGTTATTGATCTATACCTGTTATTTGTCTATACATGTTATTGGTCTATACCTGTTATTGGTCTATACCTATTATTGATCTATACCTGTTATTGGTCTATACCTGTTATTGATCTATACCTGTTATTGATCTATACCTGGTATTGGTCTATACCTGGTATTGGTCTATACCTGGTATTGGTCTATACCTGGTATTGGTCTATTAACTTACAGTGGCATAAAAAGTCAATGAATCCTTTGGAAATTCCTGGATTTCTGCATAAATTGGTAATAAAACTGGATCTGATCTTTATCTAGGTCACAACAATAGACAAACACAGTCTGCTTAAACTAATAACACACAAACAATTATAGGTTTTCATGTCTTTATTGAACACACTGTGTAAACATTCACAGTGCAGGGTGGGAAAAGTATGAGAACCCTTGGATTCAATAACTGGTTGACCCTCCTTTGGATGCAATCACCTCAACCAAATGTTTTCTGTAGTTGCGGATCAGACCTGCACAACGGTCAGGAGGAATTTTGGACCATTCCTCTTAACAAAACTGTTTCAGTTCAGCAATATTCTTGTGATGTCTGAACTGCTCTCTTGAGGTCATGCCACAGCATCTCAACCGGGTTGAGGTCACGACTCTGACTGGGCCACTCCAGAAGGCGATCTTTCTTCTGTTGAAGAAGAAATATGGGCATGCACACGGCATCCGGTCAGGACATCCTGGCGGGAAGTTATCACGTGCTTATGCCCATATATGGGCATCCTGTTCCTGTTCTCACGTCTTAGAGTGAGTGTGAAATTATGTATATAATGCCTTTGAAGTTGTCATGAGGTCTTGGGACCTCTTTGAAATGGGGGGGATGTGTTGGAACATTTCAAAGACTATGGCCCCCCCAACCCCTGTTTTATTGACCTTCGGGCTGTTGTCTATGAAACAGGAATGTCCTGGGGTATTGGGGTTGGCAGACGCATTATAAATAAAGCCCAGAACAAGACATGCGGCCCCAGAACACTAAACAATATTTTAAAAATCAACATGGATTTTGTGATCAGTGGCAAAGCAGTGATGACTGTAACAACGGAAGCAGGACCGCGGCTGAAACATAGAGAAAGGGCCAAGTATAAAGCCACAATATACGATGTGCCAAAAAAGCGGTTTCTAAGTGTGTATAGAACCAAAATACCGCCCGCTACTGCGCTGAAAGATCAAGTGCTGGTGTCTAATGGACATCAATGGGGCTATCGGTTTGATTACCTGGCCTGTAGAGTGAACCTCTATACGGTAGCCGAAGGAGAAGAATATACAGACCAGACTTTAGGAGTGGACTACGGGCTTGAGACTTATCACCAAGGGAGACTTATCACCAAAGGGGTATAGCTTGTTCACGGGCTACGAGACCCGTTGGGAAGGTATCCCTGACTCCTCAGGAAGGGGGTATAGCTTGTTCACGGGCTACGAGACCCGTTGGGAAGGTATCCCTGACACCTCAGGAAGGGGGTATAGCGTGTTCACGGGCTACGAGACCCGTTGGGAAGGTACCCCTGACTCCTCAGGAAGGGGGTATAGCTTGTTCACGGGCTACGAGACCCGTTGGGAAGGTACCCCTGACTCCTCAGGAAGGGGGTATAGCGTGTTCAAGGGCTACGAGACCCGTTGGGAAGGTACCCCTGACTCCTCAGGAAGGGGGTATAGCGTGTTCAAGGGCTACGAGACCCGTTGGGAAGGTACCCCTGACTCCTCAGGAAGGGGGTATAGCGTGTTCAAGGGCTACGAGACCCGTTGGGAAGGTACCCCTGACTCCTCAGGAAGGGGGTATAGCGTGTTCAAGGGCTACGAGACCCGTTGGGAAGGTGCCCCTGACTCCTCAGGAAGGGGGTATAGCGTGTTCAAGGGCTACGAGACCCGTTGGGAAGGTGCCCCTGACTCCTCAGGAACGGGGTATAGCGTGTTCAAGGGCTACGAGACCCGTTGGGACGGTACCCCTGACTCCTCAGGAAGGGGGTATAGCGTGTTCAAGGGCTACGAGACCCGTTGGGAAGGTACCCCTGACTCCTCAGGAAGGGGGTATAGCGTGTTCAAGGGCTACGAGACCCGTTGGGAAGGTACCCCTGACTCCTCAGGAAGGGGGTATAGCGTGTTCAAGGGCTACGAGACCCGTTGGGAAGGTACCCCTGACTCCTCAGGAAGGGGGTATAGCGTGTTCAAGGGCTACGAGACCCGTTGGGAAGGTACCCCTGACTCCTCAGGAAGGGGGTATAGCTTGTTCACGGGCTACGAGACCCGTTGGGAAGGTACCCCTGACTCCTCAGGAAGGGGGTATAGTTTGTTCACGGGCTACGAGACCCGTTGGGAAGGTGCCCCTGACTCCTCAGGAAGGGGGTATAGCTTGTTCACGGGCTACGAGACCCGTTGGGAAGGTACCCCTGACTCCTCAGGAAGGGGGTATAGCTTGTTCAAGGGCTACGAGACCCGTTGGGAAGGTACCCCTGACTCCTCAGGAAGGGGGTATAGTGTGTTCAAGGGCTACGAGACCCGTTGGGAAGGTACCCCTGACTCCTCAGGAAGGGGGTATAGCGTGTTCAAGGGCTACGAGACCCGTTGGGAAGGTACCCCTGACTCCTCAGGAAGGGGGTATAGCGTGTTCAAGGGCTACGAGACCCGTTGGGAAGGTACCCCTGACTCCTCAGGAAGGGGGTATAGCGTGTTCAAGGGCTACGAGACCCGTTGGGAAGGTACCCCTGACTCCTCAGGAAGGGGGTATAGCTTGTTCACGGGCTACGAGACCCGTTGGGAAGGTACCCCTGACTCCTCAGGAAGGGGGTATAGCTTGTTCACGGGCTACGAGACCCGTTGGGAAGGTACCCCTGACTCCTCAGGAAGGGGGTATAGCGTGTTCAAGGGCTACGAGACCCGTTGGGAAGGTACCCCTGACTCCTCAGGAAGGGGGTATAGCGTGTTCAAGGGCTACGAGACCCTTTGGGAAGGTACCCCTGACTCCTCAGGAAGGGGGTATAGCGTGTTCAAGGGCTACGAGACCCGTTGGGAAGGTACCCCTGACTCCTCAGGAAGGGGGTATAGCTTGTTCACGGGCTACGAGACCCGTTGGGAAGGTGCCCCTGACTCCTCAGGAAGGGGGTATAGCTTGTTCACGGGCTACGAGACCCGTTGGGAAGGTACCCCTGACTCCTCAGGAAGAATATTTCACAGGGTGAAAATACAAAGAAAGAAAGGACTTCCATGTGGATGCGTGGAGTTCTATATCAGCAACGAGGAAACCCGCAACCAAAACATCCGTGAGGGTGGCCTGACTGGGGATTTTAGGTTGCACATGCTATTCCTTTTAAAAGTTGGGATCTAATGGAATTGAACATGTTACAGTTGGACCTTCTCTTTGTACAGAGCCAACAGCGGCAGAGCATTGTTCATGTAAGGAAGTGCATAATATATACGAATCCTGAGGATTATGATTCAAAGGAGCCCCAAGAAGGTTCATCCTCAGAAGGGCCAGCCACAGGAGAAAACTAAGTACGCGGCTGCGTTAACCACGCCCTGAAACCACGCCCTGAAACCACGCCCTGAAACCACGCCCTGATACCCAAAGGACTGGTTCAACAATAAAAGGAGTGCCCTTAAAGCCTCCAGTTCTTCATTTCATCATACACCATGGATATTCATACAACATACCAGGACTCCGATACGTCATGGGGGCCAGACCCTAAGGACTCTATGCCTCGCAGCCCGACATTCTACTCCCCCCAGGCAAGACCCACGACACCCCCTACATGTACACAGCCTGAGGATGTGTTTGATGGGGTGGTCAGTACTATTGTTGTGGACACCATCAAGGCCTCTGTAGCCACACTTTTAGACGTGGTGATTGGAGAGTATATAAGAGAGAAATGCATCGGTTGTGAGATCAATCACCCCAGCCAGCGCCATCATCCGTGCCTATACGAGCCCACAAGATACTACTTCTTCAACCATTTGAGGAGCTGGTGAAAAGACTGTGGTCCTGCAGGTTTATACCTTCGCTGGTCAGAGCCCTGGAGTCTATGGGTCTTGTGCCGTCTATTCCCAGAGTTTACGGGGTAACCGAGTCTTTCCTACATGAACTGAAGGAGGCAATCTACATCCACGAGAAACTCAAAGAAATCCGACACACCCTGGTGGACGACAATAAATACCGGGAAGCTGTGGTGGCTGATGTGAGGACTTTCTGGCTCAATAAACCCCAAGAGACCGAGTGACATTTTGTTATTTAAATGTTATTTAGATGTAAAGCAATGGGTAACTATATGTATACGATGTTAGAGAGAATAAATGCATGTTTTCTTTTGAGAGAACTTACAAATGTTATGCATCAGATTATTGAAAATAAAGTGAACAATGTATCGTTCTACACAACACACAATGCCTGGGTTAATGTAGACCGTGTGCTGAAAATGGAACAAATCATGAATCATGGACGACATACGGGCGAGAGTCTACAATGGACACAACTGGTATCCCGTCTTGTGGATGATTCTGAAGAACTAGAAACAACTTTGTCTAAGATTTTACTTTATTTGTTTGAAACACCGTTTAATTGTAACATGTATCATATTTGTTGTTTATATACTTATATAGCGGATGTGTGGGTTTTAAAAATTCAGCGACACAAGCCTGTAAATCTAAACCAAATATACAGGTTGTTGCATGCTGTGATCGTTGAGAAAACGGGGACATGTATCCTGCAACGAATCCTGAATTGTCTGTATACGTAATACTTGATGTATGCATAAAATAAAACATCTAAAATGAAAATTAAATGTTGTCGTTATTTGAAAGTGGCTCATTAACGTTATTGTACCTCAGCGAGGCAAGAAGGATGGCGGAGCAGATGTTGAAAAACATTAATTATAATCCCTCTAACCCCGGGTTTTATGGGGGTAAAGAGCGTTTCCAGAGAGCTATAGCCGAAGACACAGGTAGCATGTTAAGCGCTGCTAAAGGGAATGATATGTGTTGTTATCAGAGCAGGATACATTAACTCTACATAAACCTGTAAGAAAACAATAGTTTTTTCTACTCATCCCATGTCCCAATTTCAGGCGGATCTATGTGACATGCAGGCCCTTGCAGATATAAATGATGGAAATCGCTACATGCTAACGGTTATAGATATTTTCTCTAAAATAGCATTTGTAAGGGGCTTAAAAAATAAGAGCGGGGCAGAGGTGACCCGGGCCTTTGACTCTATCTTGAAGGAAGGAGGAGCCCCCAAGAAAGTGCAGACTGATGGCGGAAAATAATTTTTTTAATAATACTTTTCAGAAACTCATGAAGAAGCACAATTTCGTACATTTTGCTACAGACTCGGATTTGAAAGCTTCAGTTGTTGAACGCTTTAACAGCGTCAACTCTGAAGGAGCGAATGTGGAGATATTTTACAGCTCACAACACGCATAGATATATCGATATAGTTCAAGATTTAGTAAAGGGGTACAACAACAGCTACCATAAGAGTATACGGATGAAGCCCTCTGATGTCTCTTCTGAAAACTCTTTAAGTCTTTAAAAATCTGTATGGTTTGTTCCCCCTTCACCGTAAGAAAAAATATATATTTTAATAAATTCATAGCGGGGGACTTGGTGCGTATATCCAAGTTGAGGGGTGTTTTCGAAAAGAAAAAAATATGAGCAAAGTTACAGCGATGAGTTGTTCACCGTTACCGAGTGTCTGCCGCGCATACCCCCGGTCTACAAGTTAAAAGATTATGACGGGGAGCTTATAGAGGGATCTTTTTATGAGAAGGAATTACAGAAGGTACAGCTGGGTAAAGACAAAGTCTTTCACGTGGAGGAGATTCTAGATCAGAAGAGAGAAAAGGGTAAAAAATGGATGCTGGTCCGCTGGAAAAACTGGCCCCAAAAGTTCAACAGTTGGGTATTGGAGCACGATGTGGTGGAGGCATCGGGGGTTAGAGCACGATCTGGTGGAGGCAGCGGGGGTTAGAGCACGATGTGGTGGAGGCATCGGGGGTTAGAGCACGATGTGGTGGAGGCAGCGGGGGTTAGAGCACGATCTGGTGGAGGCAGCGGGGGTTAGAGCACGATGTGGTGGAGGCATCGGGGGTTAGAGCACGATCTGGTGGAGGCATCGGGGGTTAGAGCACGATGTGGTGGAGGCATCGGGGGTTAGAGCACGATCTGGTGGAGGCAGCGGGGGTTAGAGCACGATGTGGTGGAGGCAGCGGGGGTTAGAGCACGATGTGGTGGAGGCATCGGGGGTTAGAGCACGATGTGGTGGAGGCATCGGGGGTTAGAGCACGATGTGGTGGAGGCATCGGGGGTTAGAGCACGATGTGGTGGAGGCATCGGGGGTTAGAGCACGATGTGGTGGAGGCAGCGGGGGTTAGAGCACAATGTGGTGGAGGCATCGGGGGATAGAGCACGATGTGGTGGAGGCATCGGGGGTTAGAGCACGATGTGGTGGAGCTATCGGGGGTTAGAGCACAATGTGGTGGAGGCAGCGGGGGTTAGAGCACGATGTGGTGGAGGCATCGGGGGTTAACTTAAACCCTCATGCTGTCACGATAGTCGTCCTCCTCATCTGAGGAGGAGTAGTAAGGATCGGAGGACCAAAATGCAGCGTGATGATTATCCATTTTAATTAGAAAACTTGAAAACAAAGAACAAAACAATAAACGGACAAACGAACGAAAACGCAACAGTCCCGTATGGTGACATACACAAAGACACAGAAACAGGAACAATAACCCACAACCCACAATACAAAACAGGCTACCTAAATATGGTTCCCAATCAGAGACAACGACAAACACCTGCCTCTGATTGAGAACCATATCAGACCAAACACATAGAAATAGACAAACCAGACATACAACATAGAATGCCCACTCAGATCACACCCTGACCAAACAAAACATACAAACATACAAACAAACTATGGTCAGGGCGTGACACATGCATGATAAATACACCATCATTCGCGTGTACACAGGAGTGCATCATGGAACACAGAGGCTTCTACCTGACTCTCCCCAGTAATGCGTCTGCACATATATATCGTAATAATCAGAGTTCGAATTATACAACCAATTTTCCAAAGCCTATAGAGTTATCAGAGGCCTGGGAAGTAGGTCTCAGCGAGATTACATACCCCCGTAGTTGGTATAATATCAAAGATAAGGACCGTGATTTTTATTGCAAAAGGATATCGGAAACTGCGAAACTTATTAAGCTTAAAAAAGGTTTCTATAGAACCGTCGACAGGATCGTCTCAGAGTTGAATGAACACCCTGAACAATTGTCACGTTCCTGACCGGTTTTCTGTTATTTTGTATGTGTTTGACGGTCAGGGTGTGAGTTTGGGTGGGTAGTCTATGTTATGTGTTTTTATGTTGGTTAATGGGTGACCTGATATGGTTCTCAATTAGAGGCAGGTGGTTTTCATTTCCTCTGATTGAGAGCCATATTAAGGTAGGTGTTTTCACATTGTTTGTTTGTGGGTGGTTGTCTCCTGTGTCTGTGTCTATGTACATTGCGCCACACGGGACTGTTTCGGTTTGTTCGTTCGTTCGGTTTATGTAGTCTGTTCCTGTTTCATGCGTTCTTCGTGTCATGTAAGTTCTTATGTTCAGGTTCGTCTACGTCGTTTGTTGTTTTGTAGTTTGTTAAAGTGTTTTCGTGTTTTTCCGTTTTGTTAATAAATATCATGTCATATCAAGAAGCTGCATTTTGGTTCAATCCCTGCTCCTCCTCTTCGGATGAAGAGGAATACCGTTACAACAATATGGAAATACTCTTGATTTACAACCCTATACATAAACGTGTACAAATCTCATGGGATGCTAACGGGGGTATAAAGACCAGCGGTAATTTAGCCTACATGTTGGGGATGGGTCCCAATAAATGGACGTACGTGAAAGATAAATTATTCCCATTCCCTGCAGATATACATGCAGGGTTTTACAACATATTTGTGTATACCGACATCATATCCTATCAAAGGGTCGGAGACACCTCCTGAGAACAGTTCATATAGACGGAAAGGACGGGGACATAGTCACTGTCACCTACGACAAGCCACACTACGTAGATGTCAGCAAGAAATATATTGAAAACATTCTGGTTGAGCTTAAAACGGATCAGAACGAAAACATAAATTCTAAAACTCCACTTTAGACCCACCAAAACCTCTCTACATATATAATATTAGCATTATATATTTTTATAAACATAATACAAATAAATTAAAAGGGTTATGGACCACCAACATCTCGACCCTAACCGCTATGTCTCATACTATGTTGCTCAAGTGGGTAATGGCTATTATGGATCCCCGACCATGTACGGTTCGGGGATAGGAGGTATATTTCGTAACCTCTTTAGGATGGTTTTACCGTTTATGAAGAGAGGCCTCAGCATAGCCAAACCACATTTAAAATCAGCGGCTAAAAAATATAGTAAGTGAGGTTGTAGCCAATGCTATGACCAGAAGGGCGTCACCAGATGCCGAGCATCAAGAAGGCTCGGGGCTTATGATGTTGTCTCGAAGACCAAAAAAAGAGACCTTTTTAGGGGCAAGCAGGCTTGCCGCTAAAAAGCGGAGGTTAACAGTTTAAAAGAAACTCAGCAAGTCAAAGACGTGGTAAAGTGAGGAGGTCTGGACCAAAAACGACATAAAGAATACTCTGAATTATTTTCTAAAAGAACAAGCAACATGGCTCTTTTACACCGCATGTCCTCTGAAGATATAAAGACAGAACTCAATCTTTTCACGGCCCACTTAACCCAACATTCAATAGAGAGGTCCAGTTATGTGGAGATAGCCCCACTCTCTGCCATTACAGACAACGGTCCTATAGAGTGGTTCTCCTTAACCCAACATTCAATAGAGAGGTCCAGTTATGTGGAGATAGCCCCACTCTCTGCCATTACAGACAACGGTCCTATAGAGTGGTTCTCCTTAACCCAACATTCAATAGAGAGGTCCAGTTATGTGGAGATAGCCCCACTCTCTGCCATTACAGACAACGGTCCTATAGAGTGGTTCTCCTTAACCCAACATTCAATAGAGAGGTCCAGTTATGTGGAGATAGCCCCACTCTCTGCCATTACAGACAACGGTCCTATAGAGTGGTTCTCCTTAACCCAACATTCAATAGAGAGGTCCAGTTATGTGGAGATAGCCCCACTCTCTGCCATTACAGACAACGGTCCTATAGAGTGGTTCTCCTTAACCCAACATTCAATAGAGAGGTCCAGTTATGTGGAGATAGCCCCACTCTCTGCCATTACAGACAACGGTCCTATAGAGTGGTTCTCCTTAACCCAACATTCAATAGAGAGGTCCAGTTATGTGGAGATAGCCCCACTCTCTGCCATTACAGACAACGGTCCTATAGAGTGGTTCTCCTTAACCCAACATTCAATAGAGAGGTCCAGTTATGTGGAGATAGCCCCACTCTCTGCCATTACAGACAACGGTCCTATAGAGTGGTTCTCCTTAACCCAACATTCAATAGAGAGGTCCAGTTATGTGGAGATAGCCCCACTCTCTGCCATTACAGACAACGGTCCTATAGAGTGGTTCTCCTTAACCCAACATTCAATAGAGAGGTCCAGTTATGTGGAGATAGCCCCACTCTCTGCCATTACAGACAACGGTCCTATAGAGTGGTTCTCCTTAACCCAACATTCAATAGAGAGGTCCAGTTATGTGGAGATAGCCCCACTCTCTGCCATTACAGACAACGGTCCTATAGAGTGGTTCTCCTTAACCCAACATTCAATAGAGAGGTCCAGTTATGTGGAGATAGCCCCACTCTCTGCCATTACAGACAACGGTCCTATAGAGTGGTTCTCCTTAACCCAACATTCAATAGAGAGGTCCAGTTATGTGGAGATAGCCCCACTCTCTGCCATTACAGACAACGGTCCTATAGAGTGGTTCTCCTTAACCCAACATTCAATAGAGAGGTCCAGTTATGTGGAGATAGCCCCACTCTCTGCCATTACAGACAACGGTCCTATAGAGTGGTTCTCCTTAACCCAACATTCAATAGAGAGGTCCAGTTATGTGGAGATAGCCCCACTCTCTGCCATTACAGACAACGGTCCTATAGAGTGGTTCTCCTTAACCCAACATTCAATAGAGAGGTCCAGTTATGTGGAGATAGCCCCACTCTCTGCCATTACAGACAACGGTCCTATAGAGTGGTTCTCCTTAACCCAACATTCAATAGAGAGGTCCAGTTATGTGGAGATAGCCCCACTCTCTGCCATTACAGACAACGGTCCTATAGAGTGGTTCTCCTTAACCCAACATTCAATAGAGAGGTCCAGTTATGTGGAGATAGCCCCACTCTCTGCCATTACAGACAACGGTCCTATAGAGTGGTTCTCCTTAACCCAACATTCAATAGAGAGGTCCAGTTATGTGGAGATAGCCCCACTCTCTGCCATTACAGACAACGGTCCTATAGAGTGGTTCTCCTTAACCCAACATTCAATAGAGAGGTCCAGTTATGTGGAGATAGCCCCACTCTCTGCCATTACAGACAACGGTCCTATAGAGTGGTTCTCCTTAACCCAACATTCAATAGAGAGGTCCAGTTATGTGGAGATAGCCCCACTCTCTGCCATTACAGACAACGGTCCTATAGAGTGTTTCTCCTTAACACAACATTCAATAGAGAGGTCCTGTTATGTGGAGATAGCCCCACTCTCTGCCATTACAGACAACGGTCCTATAGAGTGGTTCTCCTTAACCCAACATTCAATAGAGAGGTCCAGTTATGTGGAGATAGCCCCACTCTCTGCTATAGAGTGTTTACTCAACTACCCTTATAGGGCCATCATGGAGTGTTTACTAAACTACCCATATAGGGCCATCATGGAGTGTTTACTAAACTACCCATATAGGGCCAACATGGAGTATTTACTAAACTATCCTTATAGGGCCATCATGGAGTGTTTACTCAACTACTCTTATAGGGCCATCATGGAGTGTTTACTCAACTACCCTTATAGGGCCATCATGGAGTGTTTACTCAACTACCCTTATAGGGCCATTATGGAGTGTTTACTCAACTACCCTTATAGGGCCATCATGGAGTGTTTACTCAACTACCCTTATAGGGCCATCACGGAGTGTTTACTCAACTACCCTTATAGGACCATCACGGAGTGTTTACTCAACTACCCTTATAGGGCCATCACGGAGTGTTTACTCAACTACCCTTATAGGACCATCACGGAGTGTTTACTCAACTACCCTTATAGGACCATCACGGAGTGTTTACTCAACTACCCTTATAGGGCCATCATGGAGTGTTTACTCAACTACCCTTATAGGGCCATCACGGAGTGTTTACTCAACTACCCTTATAGGGCCATCACGGAGTGTTTACTCAACTACCCTTATAGGACCATCATGGAATGTTTACTAAACTATCCTTATAGGGCCATCATGGAGTGTTTACTCAACTACCCTTATAGGGCCAACATGGAGTGTTTACTAAACTATCCTTATAGGGCCATCACGGAGTGTTTACTCAACTACCCTTATAGGACCATCATGGAGTGTTTACTAAACTATCCTTATAGGGCCATCATGGAGTGTTTACTCAACTACCCTTATAGGGCCATCATGGAGTGTTTACTCAACTACCCTTATAGGGCCATCACGGAGTGTTTACTCAACTACCCTTATAGGGCCATTATGGAGTGTTTACTAAACTACCCTTATAGGGCCATCATGGAGTGTTTACTCAACTACTCCGAAGACACTCTCAAGACATCTTCTCCCATACCGGTATTATAATAGACCTGGCCTGTATTATAATAGACCTGGCCTGTATTATAATAAACCTGGTCAATATTATAATAGACCTGGCCTGTAATATATCAGACCTTTCCAATATAATAATAGACCTGGCCTGTATTATAATAGACCTGACCTGTAATATAATATACCTGGTCTGTATTATAATAGACCAGGCCTGTATTATAATAGACCAGGCCTGTATTATACTAGACCTGGCCTGGAGACCTTGCCTGTATTATAATAGACCTGGTCTGTATTATAACAGACCTGGCCTGTAGACCTGGCCTGTTTAAAAATAGACCTGGCCTCTATTATACTAGACCAGGCCTGTATTATACTAGACCAGGCCTGTATTATACTAGACCTGGCCTGTATTATAAAAGACCTGCCCTGTATTATAAAAGACCTGGCCTGTATTATAAGAGACATGGCCTGTATTATAATAGACATGGCCTGTATTTTACTCGACCTTGCCTGTATTATTCTCGACCTGGCCTGTATTATCAAAGACCTGGTCTGTATTATAATAGACCTGACCTGTATTATTATACTAGACCTGGCCTGTACACCTTTCCTGTATTATAATAGACATTGCCTGTATTATAATAGACCTGGCCTGTATTATAATAGACCTTGCCTGTATTATAATAGACCTGGCCTATATTGTAATGGACCTAAGCTGTATTATAATATACCTGGTCTGAATTATAATAGACCTGGCCTGTATTCTAATAGACCTGGCCTGTATTCTAATAGACCTGGCCTGTATTATAATAGACCTGGTGTGTATTAGACCTGTACTATAATAGACATGGCCTGTATTATAACAGACCTGGTTTGCATTATAATAGACCTGGCCTGTAGACATGGCATGTATTATAATAGACCTGGTCTGTATTATACTATACCTGGCCTGTATTATACTAGACCTGGCCTGTAGACATGGCCTGTATTATAATAGACCTGGTCTGTATTATAATAGACCTGGTCTGTATTATAATAGACCTGGCCTGTAGACCTGGGCTGAAGACCTGGCCTGTAGACCTGGCCTGTAGACCTGGCCTGTATTATAATAGACCTGGCCTGTATTATAATAGAACTGGTCTGTATTATAATAGACCAGGCCTGTATTATAATAGACCTGGTCTGTATTAAAATAGACCTGGTCTGTATTACAATAGACCTGGCCTGTATTATAATAGACCTGGCCTGTAATATAATAGACCTGATCTGTAGGCCTGACCTGTATTATAATATACATTGTTTGTAATATAATATACCTGGCCTGTATTATAATATACCTTGTTTGTAATATAATAGACCTGACCTGTATTATAATAGACCTGACCTGTATTATAATAGACCTGGCCTGTTTTATAATAGATCTGGTCTGTATTATAATAGACCTGGTCTGTAATATAATAGACCTGATCTGTAGACCTGGCCTGTATTATAATATACCTTGTTTCTAATATAATAGACCTGGCCTGTATTATAATAGACCTGGTCTGTATTATAATAGACCTGTCTGTATTATAATAGACCTGGCCTGTATTAAAATGAACCTGGTCTGTATTATAATAGACCTGATCTGTAGACCTGGCCTGTATTATAATACCTGGTCTGTATTACAATAGACCTGGTCTGTATTACAATAGACCTGGTCTGTAATACAATAGACCTGGCCTGTATTGTAATAGACCTGGTCAATATTATAATAGACCTGGCCTGTATTATAATAGACCAGTCCTGCATTATAATAGACCAGTCCTGTATTATAATATACCGTGTCTGCAATATAATAGACCTGATATGTAGACCTGGCCTGTATTATAATATACCTTGTATGTATAATAATAGACCTGGACTGTATTATAATAGACCTGGTCTGTATTATAATAGTCCTCGCCTGTAATATAATAGACCTGATCTGTAGACCTGACCTGTATTATAATATACATTGTTTGTAATATAATATACCTGGCCTGTATTATAATATACCTTGTTTGTATTATGTTTATAAAAATATATAATGCTAATATTATATATGTAGAGAGGTTTTGGTGGGTCTAAAGTGGAGTTTTACAATCGTTTTACCATAAATAAATTCGATGTTTTCGTTCTGATCCGTTTTAAGCTCAACCAGAATGTTTTCAATATATTTCTTGCTTACAGGTACGTAGTGTGGCTTGTCGTAGGTGACAGTGACGATGTCCCCATCCTTTCCGTCTATATGTGTAACGGCTTTCTTCCTGGGGTGAAGGAGAGGACCAAAATGCAGCGCGGCTAGTGTTCAACATATTTAATAAACAAAGAGACAAATACGTGAACACTATACAAAATACAAAATAACAAATGTGAAAACCGAGACAGACCTATCTGGTGCAGAACACAAACACAGAGACAGGAAACAATCACCCACAAAATCCCAACACAAAACAAGCCTCCTATATATGATTCTCAATCAGGGACAACGATTGACAGCTGCCTCTGATTGAGAACCATATTAGGCTGGACACAGAAACAGACAAACTAGACACACAACATAGAATTCCCACCCAGCTCACATCCTGACCAACACTAAACAAGCAAAACACATAACAACTCTGGTCAGGACGTTACAATATCAACTGTTCTCAGGAGGGGCACACAGCTGTCTCCGACCCTTTGATAGGATATGATGTCGGTATACACAAATATGTTGTAAAATCCTGCATGTATATCCGCAGGGAATGGGAATAATTTATCTTTCACATACGTCCATTTATTGGGACCCATCCCCAACATGTAGGCTAAATTACCGCTGGTCTTTATACCCCCATCAGCAGCCCCTGAGATTTGTACACGTTTATGTATAGGGTTGTAGATCAAGAGTATTTCCATATTGTTCAGGGTTAGGAGTTCATTCAACTCTGAGACGATCCTGTCGACGGTTCTATAGAACCCTTTTTTAAGCTTAATAAGTTTCGCAGGTTCCGATATCCTTTTGCAATAAAAATCACGGTCCTTATCTTTGATATTATACCAACTATGGGGGTATGTAATCTCGCTGAGACCTACTTCCCAGGCCTCTGATAACTCTATAGGCTTTGGAAAATTGGTTGTATAATTCGAACTTTGGTTATTACGATATATATGTGCAGACGCATTACTGGGGAGAGTCAGGTAGAAGCCGCTGTGTTCCATGATGCACTCCTGTGTACACGTGAATGATGTTGTATTTATCATGCCTGAGGGTTTAAGTTAACCCCCGCTGCCTCCACCACATCGTGCTCTAATACCCAACTGTTGAACTTTTGGGGACAGGTTTTCCAGCGGACCAGCACCCATTTTTTACCCTTTTCTCTCTTCTGATCTAGAATCTCCTCCACGTGAAAGACTTTGTCTTTACCCATCTGTACCTTCTGTAATTCCTTCTCATAAAAAGATCCCTCTATAAGCTCCCCGTCATAATCTTTTAACTTGTAGACCGGGGGTATGCGCAGTAGACATTCGGTAACGGTGAACACCTCATCGCTTTATTAACTTTGCTCATATTTTTTGTCGAAAACACCCCTCAACTTGGTTATACGCACCAAGTCCCCCGCTATGAATTTAAAATATATATATATCTTACGGTGAAGGGGGAACAAACCATACAGATTTTTAAAGACTTGAAAAGAGTTTTCAGAAGAGACCTCAGAGGGCTTCATACGTATACTCTTATGGTAGCTGTTATTGTACCCCTTTACTAAATCTTGAACTATATCGATATATCTATGCGTGTTGTGAGCTGTAAAATATCTCCACATTCGCTCGTTCAGAGTTCTGTTAAAGCGTTCAACAACTGAAGCTTTCAAATCTGAGCCTGTAGCAAAATGTACTAGATTGTGCTTCTTTATGAGTTTCTGAAAAGTATTATTAAAAAATGATTTTCCGCCATCAGTCTGCACTTTCTTGGGGGCTCCTCCTTCCTTCAAGATAGAGTCAAAGGCCCGGGTCACCTCTGCCCCGCTCTTATTTTTTAAGCCCCTTACAAATGCTATTTTAGAGAAAATATCTATAACCGTTAGCATGTAGCGATTTCCATCATTTTTATCGGCAAGGGCCTGCATGTCACATAGATCCGCCTGAAATTGGGACATGGGATGAGTAGAAAAAACTACTTTTCTTGGAAATTGTTTTTTCGTACAGGTTTATGTAGAGTATGAGCATCCTGCTCGGCTAACCACTCATTCACTTTAGCAGCGCTTAACCGGCTACCTGTGTCTTCGGCTATAGCTCTCTGGAAACGCTCTTTACCCCCATAAAACCCGGGGTTAGAGGGATTATAATTAATGTTTTTCAACATCTGCTCCGCCATCCTTCTTGCCTCGCTGAGGTACAATAACGTTAATGAGCCACTTTCAAATAACGACAACATTTAATTTTCATTTTAGATGTTTTATTTTATGCATACATCAAGTATTACGTATACAGACAATTCAGGATTCGTTGCAGGATACATGTCCCCGTTTTCTCAACGATCACAGCATGCAACAACCTGTATATGTGGTTTAGATTTACAGGCTTGTGTCGCTGAATTTTTAAAACACACACATCCGCTATATAAGTATATAAACAACAAATATGATACATGTTACAATGAAACGGTGTTTCAAACAAATAAAGTAAAATCTTAGACAAAGTTGTTTCTAGTTCTTCAGAATCATCCACAAGACGGGATACCAGTTGTGTCCATTGTAGACTCTCGCCCGTATGTCGTCCATGATTCATGATTCGTTCCATTTTCAGCACACGGTCTACATTAACCCAGGCATTGTGTGTTGTGTAGAACGATACATTGTTCACTTTATTTTCAATAATCTGATGCATAACATTTGTAAGTTCTCTCAAAAGAAAACATGCATTTATTCTCTCTAACATCGTATACATATAGTTACCCATTGCTTTACATCTAAATAACAAAATGTCACTCGGTCTCTTGGGTTTTATTGAGCCAGAAAGTCATCACATCAGCCACCACAGCTTCCCGGTATTTATTGTCGTCCACCAGGGTGTGTCGGATTTCTTTGAGTTTCTCGTGGATGTAGATTGCCTCCTTCAGGAAATCATCGGTTACCCCGTAAACTCTGGGAATAGACGGCACAAGACCCATAGACTCCAGGGCTCTGACCAGCGAAGGTATAAATCTGCAGGACCACAGTCTTTTCACCAGCTCCTCAAAATGGTTGAAGAAGTAGTATCTTGGGGGCTCGTATAGGCTGACGGCGCTGGCTGGGGTGATTGATCTCACAGCCGATGCATTTCTCTCTTATATACTCTCCAATCACCACGTCTAAAAGTGTGGCTACAGAGGCCTTGATGGTGTCCACAACAATAGTACTGACCACCCCATCAAACACATCCTCAGGCTGTGTACATGTAGGAGGTGTCGTGGGTCTTGCCTGGGGGGAGTAGAATGTTGGGCTGCGAGGCATAGAGTCCTTAGGGTCTGGCCCCCATGTCGTATCGGAGTCCTGGTATGTTGTATGAATATCCATGGTGTATGATGAAATGAAGAACTGGAGGCTTTAAGGGCACTCCTTTTATTGTTGAACCAGTCCTTTGGGTATCAGGACGTGATTTCAGGGCGTGGTTTCAGGGCGTGGTTTCAGGGCGTGGTTTCAGGGCGTGGTTAACGCAGCCGCGTACTTAATTTTCTCCTGTGGCTGGCCCTTCTGAGGATGAACCTTCTTGGGGCTCCTTTGAATCATAATCCTCAGGATTCGTATATATTATGCACTTCCTTACATGAACAATGCTCTGCCGCTGTTGGCTCTGTACAAAGAGAAGGTCCAACTGTAACATGTTCAATTCCATTAGATCCCAACTTTTAAAAGGAATAGCATGCACAACCTAAAATCCCCAGTCAGGCCACCCTCACGGATGTTTTGGTTGCGGGTTTCCTCGTTGCTGATATGGAACACCACGCAGCCACATGGAAGTCCATTCTTTCTTTGTATTTTCACCCTGTGAAATATTCTTCCTGAGGAGTCAGGGGCACCTTCCCAACGGGTCTCGTGGCCCGTGAACACACTATACCCCTTGGTGATAAGGCTCAGTTCGGGACACACAACCTTGCGAAAAACCGTCCAGTCTTCAAGCCCGTAGTCCACTCCTAAAGTCTGGTCTGTATATTCTTCTCCTTCGGCTACCGTATAGAGGTTCACTCTACAGGCCAGGTAATCAAACCGATAGGCCCATTGATGTCCATTAGACATCAGCACTTGATCTTTCAGCGCAGTAGCGGGCGGTATTTCGGTTCTATACACACTTAGAAACCGCTTTTTTGGCACATCGTATATTGTGGCTTTATACTTGGCCCTTTCTCTATGTTTCAGCCGCGGTCCTGCTTCCGTTGTTACAGTCATCACTGCTTTGCCACTGATCACAAAATCCATGTTGATTTTTTAAAATCTTGTTTAGTGTTCTGGGGCCGCATGTCTTGTTCTGGGCTTTATTTATAATGCTTCTGCCAACCCCAATACCCCAGGACATTCCTGTTTCATAGACAACAGCCCTAAGGTCAATAAAACAGGGTTTGGGGGGGCCATAGTCTTTGAAATGTTCCAACACATCCCCCCCATTTCAAAGAGGTCCCAAGACCTCATGACAACTTCAAAGGCATTATATACATAATTTCACACCCACTCTAAGGCGTGAGAACAGGAACAGGATGCCCATATATGGGCATAAGCACGTGATAACTTCCCGGATCTTGACCAGATGCCCAAATATGGACATACACACATCATCATCATCATGCACACGTCATCCGGACATAGGGTCATAAATCAAACTTTTGACGTGTGTCGTCTATTTTTTTCGCTCTAAGGAGTCATCATGCCAGGTAGTCCTGAGGCATGGTCCTAGGGCTCAAGTCATCCGAGAGAGAGAGAAAGAAAGAAAGAAAGAGAGAATTAGAGAGCGCATACTTAAATTCACACAGAATTACATAAACACAGAATGGATCGTACATTGATTACTAATTATGTCATACATAAAAAACGTCCCTGGTGGACGGAAACGATATGACGGCTGGCTACACAAAGAGAGAGGGTTGGGTTTGAATGAAAGCGAGGGAAGACTAGGAACAAAATGTTAAGATGAACAAAAATGAACAAAATGTTAAGATTTCCCTTCACTGGAACTAAGGGGCCAGAACAATGAAAAACTGCCCAGACCATTATTCCTCCTCCACCAAACTTTACAGTTGGCGCTATGTGGTGGAGCAGGTAGCGTTCTCCTGGCATCTGCCAAACCCAACCCAGTCCATTTCGGACTGCCAAATGGTGAAGGGTGATTCATCAGTCCAGAGAACGCATTTCCGCTGCTTCAGAGTCCAATGGCGGCGAGCTTTACACCACTCTAGCCGACGCTTGGCATTGCGCATGGTGATCTTAGGCTTGTGTGCAGCTGCTCGGCCATGGAAACCCATTTAAAGTAGCTCCCGATGAACAGTTCTTGTGCTGACGTTGCTTCCAGAGGCAGTTTGGAACTCGGTAGTGAGTGTTGCAACCGAGGACAGACGATTTATACGCGCTATATGCTTCAGCACTCAGCTGTCCTTGTGTGACCTATCACTTCGCGGCTGAGTAGTTGTTACTCCTAGACGTTTCCACTTCACAATAACAGCACTTAAAGTTGACCCCGGCAACTCTAGCAGGGCTCGGTTTAATACACCTGTCAGCAACGGCTGATATTATCCACTCATTTGAATTGGTGTCCACATACTGCTGTATATATAGTGTGTATATTCTATTCTCAAGTTACAAGTTCAAGGTTCAAGTGTTATTAGTTGTATGTACAGGACACACATGGTGTACACCCTCCAGACAAATGCTGACTGCAGATTCCTTCTGGACAATAAAACCATACGAAATACTAACAGATAAGAACACAAACATCAAGTAAATGTCTCAGTAGAATAGAATAAACCTTTCAGTGTATAATACAGCAAGGCACCATTTATAGTCCAGTATTTACACATGTTTTGGGGAAGGGGGATTGGGGGACAAGTGTTTAGATTGTGCAGTGGTATGTTTTGGGGAAGAGGGATAAACACAGCGTATGAGGTTTGATTTGTGACAGCAGATCAATTTATTTTGATTAAAATGGACAATAAGCATCTATTCTATTGTATTCTATCAGCAGGCAAAGGAAATGTGAAGCCTGTGTAAATACAGCTTTAGTGAATAATGAACTAGATCAGAATTGGGCTGCCTGTGTAAATACAGCTTTAGTGAATAATGAACTAGATCAGAATTGGCTGCCTGTGTAAACACAGCCTTAGTGAATAATGAACTAGATCAGAATTGGCTGCCTGTGTAAACACAGCCTTAGTGAATAATGAACTAGATCAGAATTGGGCTGCCTGTGTAAATACAGCCTTAGTGAAGATTGAACTAGATCAGAATTGGCTGCCTGTGTAAATACAGCCTTAGTGAATAATGAACTAGATCAGAATTGGGCTGCCTGTGTAAACACAGCCTTAGTGAATAATGAACTAGATCAGAATTGGCTGCCTGTGTAAATACAGCTTTAGTGAATAATAAACTAGATCAGAATTGGCTGCCTGTGTAAACACAGCCTTAGTGAATAATAAACTAGATCAGAATTGGGTTGCCTGTGTAAACACAGCCTTAGTGAATAATAAACTAGATCAGAAGTGGGCTGCCTGTGTAAATACAGCCTTAGTGAATAATAAACTAGATCAGAATTGGGCTGCATGTGTAAACACAGCCTTGGTGAATAATAGACTAGATCAGAATTGGCTGCCTGTGGAAACACAGCCTTAGTGAATAATAAACTAGATCAGAATTGGCTGCCTGTGTAAACACAGCCTTAGTGAATAATGAACTAGATCAGAATTGGGCTGCCTGTGTAAACACAGCCTTGGTGAATAATAAACTAGATCAGAATTGGGCTGCCTGTGTAAATACAGCCTTAGTGAATAATAAACTAGATCAAAATTGGGCTGCCTGTGTAAATACAGCCTTAGTGAATAATGAACTAGATCAGAATTGGGCTGCATGTGT
Source organism: Salvelinus alpinus (assembly GCF_045679555.1). NCBI lineage: Eukaryota > Metazoa > Chordata > Actinopteri > Salmoniformes > Salmonidae > Salvelinus > Salvelinus alpinus. The sequence goes on along the minus strand of NC_092092.1, from coordinate 16,065,271 downwards.
AAACACAGCCTTAGTGAATAATAAACTAGATCAGAATTGGCTGCCTGTGTAAATACAGCCTTAGTGAATAATAAACTAGATCAGAATTGGGCTGCATGTGTAAACACAGCCTTAGTGAGTAATAAACTAGATCAGAATTGGCTGCCTGTGTAAACACAGCCTTAGTGAATAATAAACTAGATCAGAATTGGCTGCCTGTGTAAATACAGCCTTAGTGAATAATAAACTAGATCAGAATTGGGCTGCCTGTGTAAATACAGCCTTAGTGAATAATGAACTAGATCCGAATTGGGCTGCCTGTGTAAACACAGCCTTAGTGAATAATAAACTAGATCAGAATTGGCTGCCTGTGTAAATACAGCCTTAGTGAATAATAAACTAGATCAGAATTGGCTGCCTGTGTAAATACAGCCTTAGTGAATAATGAACTAGATCCGAATTGGGCTGCCTGTGTAAACACAGCCTTAGTGAATAATAAACTAGATCAGAATTGGCTGCCTGTGTAAATACAGCTTTAGTGAATAATGAACTAGATCAGAATTGGCTGCCTGTGTAAACACAGCCTTAGTGAATAATGAACTAGATCAGAATTGGCTGCCTGTGTAAACACAGCCTTAGTGAATAATGAACTAGATCAGAATTGGGCTGCCTGTGTAAATACAGCCTTAGTGAAGATTGAACTAGATCAGAATTGGCTGCCTGTGTAAATACAGCCTTAGTGAATAATGAACTAGATCAGAATTGGGCTGCCTGTGTAAACACAGCCTTAGTGAATAATGAACTAGATCAGAATTGGCTGCCTGTGTAAATACAGCTTTAGTGAATAATAAACTAGATCAGAATTGGCTGCCTGTGTAAACACAGCCTTAGTGAATAATAAACTAGATCAGAATTGGGTTGCCTGTGTAAACACAGCCTTAGTGAATAATAAACTAGATCAGAAGTGGGCTGCCTGTGTAAATACAGCCTTAGTGAATAATAAACTAGATCAGAATTGGGCTGCATGTGTAAACACAGCCTTGGTGAATAATAGACTAGATCAGAATTGGCTGCCTGTGTAAACACAGCCTTAGTGAATAATAAACTAGATCAGAATTGGCTGCCTGTGTAAACACAGCCTTAGTGAATAATGAACTAGATCAGAATTGGGCTGCCTGTGTAAACACAGCCTTGGTGAATAATAAACTAGATCAGAATTGGGCTGCCTGTGTAAATACAGCCTTAGTGAATAATAAACTAGATCAGAATTGGGCTGCCTGTGTAAATACAGCCTTAGTGAATAATGAACTAGATCAGAATTGGGCTGCATGTGTAAACACAGCCTTAGTGAATAATAAACTAGATCAGAATTGGCTGCCTGTGTAAATACAGCCTTAGTGAATAATAAACTAGATCAGAATTGGGCTGCATGTGTAAACACAGCCTTAGTGAGTAATAAACTAGATCAGAATTGGCTGCCTGTGTAAACACAGCCTTAGTGAATAATAAACTAGATCAGAATTGGCTGCCTGTGTAAATACAGCCTTAGTGAATAATAAACTAGATCAGAATTGGGCTGCCTGTGTAAATACAGCCTTAGTGAATAATGAACTAGATCCGAATTGGGCTGCCTGTGTAAACACAGCCTTAGTGAATAATAAACTAGATCAGAATTGGCTGCCTGTGTAAATACAGCCTTAGTGAATAATAAACTAGATCAGAATTGGCTGCCTGTGTAAATACAGCCTTAGTGAATAATAAACTAGATCAGAATTGGGCTGCCTGTGTAAACACAGCCTTAGTGAATAAAAAACTAGATCAGATTTGGGCTGCCTGTGTAAATACAGCCTTAGTGAATAATAAACTAGATCAGAATTGGCTGCATGTGTAAATACAGCCTTAGTGAATAATAAACTAGATCAGAATTGGCTGCCTGTGTAAACACAGCCTTAGTGAATAATAAACTAGATCAGAATTGGGCTGCCTGTGTAAATACAGCCTTAGTGAATACTAAACTAGATCAGAATTGGCTGCCTGTGTAAATACAGCCTTAGTGAATAATAAACTAGATCAGAATTGGGCTGCCTGTGTAAACACAGCCTTAGTGAATAATAAACTAGATTAGAATTGGGCTGCCTGTGTAAACACAGCCTTAGTGAATAATAAACTAGATCAGAATTGGGCTGCATGTGTAAACACAGCCTTAGTGAATAATAAACTAGATCAGAATTGGCTGCCTGTGTAAACACAGCCTTAGTGAATAATGAACTAGATCAGAATTGGGCTGCCTGTGTAAATACAGCCTTAGTGAATAATGAACTAGATCAGAATTGGCTGCCTGTGTAAACACAGCATTAGTGAATAATGAACTAGATCAGAATTGGGCTGCCTGTGTAAATACAGCCTTAGTGAATAATAAACTAGATCAGAATTGGCTGCCTGTGTAAATACAGCCTTAGTTAATAATTAACTAGATCAGAATTGGCTGCCTGTGTAAATACAGCCTTAGTGAATAATGAACTAGATCAGAATTTGGCTGCCTGTGTAAACACAGCCTTAGTGAATAATGAACTAGATCAGAATTGGCTGCCTGTGTGAACACAGCCTTAGTGAATAATGAACTAGATCAGAATTGGGCTTCCTGTGTAAACACAGCCTTAGTGAATAATAAACTAGATCAGAATTGGCTGCCTGTGTAAATACAGCCTTAGTGAATAATAAACTAGATCAGAATTGGGCTGCCTGTGTAAACACAGCCTTAGTGAATAATAAACTAGATCAGAATTGGCTGCCTGTGTAAACACAGCCTTAGTGAATAATGAACTAGATCAGAATTGGGCTGCCTGTGTAAATACAGCCTTAGTGAATAATAGACTAGATCAGAATTGGGCTGCCTGTGTAAACACAGTCTTAGTGAATAATAAACTAGATCAGAATTGGCTGCCAGTGTAAATACAGCCTTAGTGAATAATGAACTAGATCAGAATTGGGCTGCCTGTGTAAATACAGCCTTAGTGAATAATAAACTAGATCAGAATTGGGTTGCCTGTGTAAACACAGCCTTAGTGAATAATAAACTAGATCAGAATTGGGCTGCCTGTGTAAACACAGTCTTAGTGAATAATAAACTAGATCAGAATTGGCTGCCTGTGTAAATACAGCCTTGGTGAATAATAAACTAGATCAGAATTGGCTGCCTGTGTAAATACAGCCTTAGTGAATAATAAACTAGATCAGAATTGGGTTGCCTGTGTAAACACAGCCTTAGTGAATAATAAACTAGATCAGAATTGGGCTGCCTGTGTAAATACAGCCTTAGTGAATAATAAACTAGATCAGAATTGGCTGCCTGTGTAAATACAGCCTTAGTGAATAATAAACTAGATCAGAATTGGGCTGCCTGTGTAAACACAGCCTTAGTGAATAATAAACTAGATCAGAATTGGGTTGCCTGTGTAAACACAGCCTTAGTGAATAATAAACTAGATCAGAATTGGGCTGCCTGTGTAAATACAGCCTTAGTGAATAATAAACTAGATCAGAATTGGCTGCCTGTGTAAATACAGCCTTAGTGAATAATAAACTAGATCAGAATTGGGCTGCCTGTGTAAACACAGCCTTAGTGAATAATAAACTAGATCAGAATTGGGCTGCCTGTGTAAATACAGCCTTAGTGAATAATAAACTAGATCAGAATTGGGCTGCCTGTGTAAATACAGCCTTAGTGAATAATGAACTAGATCAGAATTGGGCTGCCTGTGTAAACACAGCCTTACTGAATAATAAACTAGATTAGAATTGGGCTGCCTGTGTAATCACAGCCTTAGTGAATAATAAACTAGATCAGAATTGGGCTGCATGTGTAAACACAGCCTTAGTCAATAATGAACTAGATCAGAATTGGCTGCCTGTGTAAACACAGCCTTAGTGAATAATAAACTAGATCAGAATTGGCTGCCTGTGTAAACACAGCCTTAGTGAATAATGAACTAGATCAGAATTGGCTGCCTGTGTAAACACAGCCTTAGTGAATAATAAACCAGATCAGAATTGGCTGCCTGTGTAAACACAGCCTTAGTGAATAATAATCTAGATCAGAAGTGGGCTGCCTGTGTAAACACAGCCTTAGTGAATAATAAACTAGATCAGAATTTGCTGCCTGTGTAAATACAGCCTTAGTGAATAATAAACTAGATCAGAATTGGCTGCCTGTGTAAATATAGCCTTAGTGAATAATGAACTAGATCAGAATTTGGCTGCCTGTGTAAACACAGCCTTAGTGAATAATGAACTAGATCAGAATTGGCTGCCTGTGTAAACACAGCCTTAGTGAATAATGAACTAGATCAGAATTGGGATGCCTGTGTAAACACAGCCTTAGTGAATAATAAACTAGATCAGAATTGGGCTGCCTGTGTAAACACAGCCTTAGTGAATAATAAACTAGATCAGAATTTGGCTGCCTGTGTAAACACAGCCTTAGTGAATAATAAACTAGATCAGAATTGGGCTGCATGTGTAAACACAGCCTTAGTGAATAATAAACTAGATCAGAATTGGCTGCCTGTGTAAACACAGCCTTAGTGAATAATGAACTAGATCAGAATTGGCTGCCTGTGTAAACACAGCCTTAGTGAATAATAAACTAGATCAGAATTGGGCTGCCTGTGTAAACACAGCCTTAGTGAATAATAAACTAGATCAGAATTTGGCTGCCTGTGTAAACACAGCCTTAGTGAATAATAAACTAGATCAGAATTGGCTGCCTGTGTAAACACAGCCTTAGTGAATAATAAACTAGATCAGAATTGGCTGCCTGTGTAAATACAGCCTAAATGAATAATGAACTAGATCAGAATTGGCTGCCTGTGTAAACACAGCCTTAGTGAATAATAAACTAGATCAGAATTTGGCTGCCTGTGTAAACACAGCCTTAGTGAATAATAAACTAGATCAGAATTGGCTGCCTGTGTAAACACAGCCTTAGTGAATAATAAACTAGATCAGAATTGGCTGCCTGTGTAAACACAGACCACAAAGGAAATAAGGAAGTGTTTTTGTGTTATCCCAGGCTGTTTCCAGACACTCAACAGACACACCCTCTCCCCTCACTTAAATTAAGTGGACACTTTGATTACGTATCATGACATCTGACGAGTTTACACTTGCAGGGCGAGGGGCGAGGAAGGAAGGAATGAATTCTTCCCATAAATTCGTCACTCGTTTGTCCCTCGACGACTGTTTTCAGCCACCGATAGCTTGTGGGTGCTTTATATGCGCTTCAGTCAATTATGATTGCATGTCTACTTATATCAACTATATCATTATTAATATACGCCTACTGTATGATAGCTAGCAAATGAATTAGATAACTACCGTTAGCCTGCCTAGCTGGAACTTCTGAAGAAGGAAAACGTTTTATTTCTACAATTTCCAGAAGATAACCAAACAAAAACATCATTCCTTTTACGAGACGTGTTTGTGCGTTAGTAGCACAATTTCTAACTTATTTACATTCGTTTTTTATTTACACTTGTATGTTGACTCAGGAAACATTTAACCCCTTATTCTTGGCACTAAACAGTCTCCATATATAAGGGAAAGGGGGATACCTAGTCAGTTGTACAACTGAATACCTTCACCTGAAATGTGTCTTCCACATGAACCTTTATTTAACTAGGCAATTAAGAACAAATTCTTATTTACAATGACAGTCTACCCCAGCCAGACCTGGACAACGCTGGGCCAATTGTGCACCACACTATGGGACTCCCAATCACAGCCAGATGTGATGCAGCCAGGATTTGAACCAAGGACTGCAGTGACACACTGAGATGCAGTGCCTTAGACCACTGCGCCACTCGGGAGCCCCACCACTCTGAATCAGAGAGGTACGGGGGGAGGCTGCCTTAATCCCAGAGAACAGGGGGTTAACTGCCTTGCTCATGGGCAGAACGACAGATTTTTACCTTGTCAGCTCGGGGATTCGATCCAGCAACCTTTACAGTACCTCTGTTAATTTTTTTCCCAGTCATTTTTTTTACAGTTACAGGGGACTTTCAGACTCGTCTTGTGAGGCATGTGGGCGTCCTAGAGCGAAACGGATACATAAAATCAATAGATAAAAATACAGATGTCTTAAATTGACAGATTTGTATGGGAATGTTTTTATTATGTTTTGTAAATTCCTGCGTTGGCGTGGACATCTACCTTAGTGGGTTTTAACCCGTCTCCTCCCCTTCAACTACACTGGTTGAAGTGGATTTAAAATGTGACATCAATAAGGGACCATCTGCCTTCACCTGGATTCACCTGGTCAGTCTGTGTCATGGAAAGAGCAGGTGTTCCTAATGTTTTGGACACTGTGTTCATGTTGATGTGTCCCCTTGTGGTCTTGTGTGTTTTCTGACTACATCCACATCCATACATGGTGTGGGCGTGATGATGTTGTCCGACGTCAGTCAGTGACAGCTAGCTGTCAGAAAGCCCAGTCCCCATAGAGAGAGAGAGAGAACTGTCACTATACGGTAGTAGTTACTACCCTAACGATTGCACACCGTACATTTGGCTTGGCGAACAATCACACGAATCGGCGACACCAAAGAGGAGCTATCACTCTGTCCGTGACCTGAACCGAGCCCAGGCCATGGACGAACAGGCAGGGCCCGGCGTTTTCTTCAACAACAACTCTATCTTAGCGGGCGGTGGGAAAGGACTGCTGCCGGAGGGGGACGCAGGGGAGGCAGCCAGGTCTCCGTACAGTATCCCGGGGATCCTACACTTCCTGCAACACGAATGGGCCCGCTTCGAGGTGGAGAAGGTAGAATGGGAGTTGCAACGCGCCGAATTACAGGTGAAGAACTTTGATATTTGTATTCACTTTTGAAGGATGTTTTGTGATGGCAGGTTTGTACAATGGTCTGTACAATGGTCTTATCAGGCTAGCTACATAGCTATTCAATGCATAAATATGATTGTTTTAGTTAGCATTAGCTAGCATGTATTGTCTCCTGGTTGGTTAGCACATGCTAAGTAGCCACCATGTTAGCCATTATGTCTTGACTAGCTACTACCTAGTTAGGTAGTTGAGTCGTGAGGACAAGACGCTAGCTTGCCTAGCTGCATGTAGTTAGTTAACGGTAGTTAGTTCTGGATGAGGTGTAATTTACATGCTATTTAGTCGTTTTTCAAAAACTAGCTAATGTTAGTTAGCTAATCTGTTGTGTCTAGTGCCTAAAATTGGACGTGTATTTGTGTAGCAAGCTAACAAGCAAGTTAGTAACTGTCATGGCAAAGCTGGGAAGCTGGTGAAACCTCCCAAGAGTGACTAACCAGGTAGTCAGCTAGCTAATGTTATAGCAACAATCTAGCAAACCAACTGGTTAGCTGGTCAATCTGCTCCCTCTGCTGTTGTCTTGGAAAATACAGGCATTGAAGCTGCTGAAACATGTGATGGTTAACGTATAGCTAGTACTACATTGCCCATGAGTGATGCCACCCCCCAATGAACACACTCCACACCTTTATACATTGGTCATCTGAAGATGGCGGAAGGACAGAACAATCTGTAGGGGACACAGACGTCCTCCGACATCTTTTCCTCCTTCCTGCCCCCCCGACATCTTTTCCTCCTTCCCGCCCCCCGACATCTTTTCCTCCTTCCTGCCCCCGACATCTTTTCCTCCTTCCTGCCCCCCGACATCCTTTCCTCCTTCCTGCCCCCGGCATCTTTTCCTCCTTCCTGCCCCTGACATCTTTTCCTCCTTCCTGCCCCCGGCATCTTTTCCTCCTTCCTGCCCCCGGCATCTTTTCCTCCTTCCTGCCCCCGGCATCTTTTCCTCCTTCCTGCCCCCGGCATCTTTTCCTCCTTCCTGCCCCTGACATCTTTTCCTCCTTCCCGCCCCCCGACATCTTTTCCTCCTTCCTGCCCCCGACATCCTTTCCTCCTTCCTTCCCCTGACATCCTTTCCTCCTTCCTTCCCCTGACATATTTTCCTCCTTCCTGCCCCCAGACTTCTTTTCCTCCTTCCTGCCCCCCGACATCTTTTCCTCCTTCCTGACATCCTTTCCTCCTTCCTTCCCCTGACATCCTTTCCTCCTTCCTTCCCCTGACATCCTTTCCTCCTTCCTTCCCCTGACATCTTTTCCTCCTTCCTGCCCCCAGACATCTTTTCCTCCTTCCTGCCCCCAGACATCTTTTCCTCCTTCCTGCTCCCGGCATCTTTTCCTCCTGCCTTCCCCCGACATCCTGAGATCAGTCACTGTTATGCTCTGAACAGGGCTCAGCTGGCACTCGGACATACGCTCACGCACACACACTGTTGTTTTGTGCTAGTGTGCTATATACAAAATGGTGCTATTGTGTAATGTTTTTTCACGTTATTTGTAACTTATTTTGTATATAATGTTCCTGCCACCGTCTCTTATGTCCGAAAAGAGCTTCTGGAAATCAGAACAGCGATTACTCACCTCGTACTGGATGAAGATTTTCTCTTTAAGGAGTCGGAGGATTTAGTTCAGACACCCGACGTGGCCCAAATCCCTGTCATTCACATGAAGAAGAGACAGAGATATAGGGGACGTAGGTCGGGGTGCCTTGTAAGGATCCGACGGCGAGTGGGTAATCTGCCTCTACCATCAGTTCTATTAGCCAACGTGCAATCATTGGATAATAAAATGGATGATCTCTGATCAAGACTATCCTACCAACGGGACATTAAAAACTAATATCTTATGTTTCATCGAGTCGTGGCTGAACAACGACATGGATAACATACAGCTGGCTGGGTTTTCAGTCCATCAGCAAGAAAGAACAGCTGCCTCCGGTAAGACAAGGGGTGGCGGTCTTTGTCTCTTTTGTAAATAACAGCTGGTGCCCGAAATCTAATATTAAGGAAGTCTCAAGGTTTTGCCTGAGGTAGAGTATCTCATGATAAGATGTAGACCACACTATCTACTGCATTGTTTTCATCTGTATTTTTCATAGCTGTCTACATACCACCACAGACCGATGCTGGCACTAAGACCACACTCAATGAGCTGTATACTGCCATAAGCAAACAGGAAAACACTCATCCAGAGGTGGCGCTCCTAGTGGCCGGGGATTTTAATGCAGGGAAACTTAAATCAGTTTTACCTCATTTCTACCAGCATGTCACATGTGCAACCAGAGGGAAGAACTCTAGACCACCTTTACTCCACACACAGAGACGCGTACAAAGCTCTCCCCCGCCCTCCATTTGGCAAACCTGACCATAACTATATCCTTCTGATTCCTGCTTACAAGCAAAAACTAAAGCAGGAAGCACCAGTGCCTCGGTCTATAAAAAAAGTGGTCAGATGAAGCAGATGCTAAACTACAGGACTGTTTTGCTATCACAGACTGGAATATGTTCCGGGATTCCTCCGATGGCATTGAGGAGTACACCACATCAGTCATTGGCTTCCACAATAAGTGTAATGATGACGTCGTCCCCACAGTGACAGTACGTACATACCCCAACCAGAAGCCATGGATTACAGGCAACATCCGCACTGAGCTAAATGGTAGAGCTGCCGCTTTCAAGGAGCGAGACACTAACCTGCACACTTATAAGAAATCCTGCAATGCCTTCCGATGAACCATCAAACAGGCAAAGCATCAATATAGGACCAAGATTGAATCGTACTACACCGGCTCTTGGACGTGGCAGGGCTTCCAAACTATTATGGACTACAAAGGGAAACCCAGCTGTGTGCTGCCCAGTCACACGAGCCTACCAGACGGGCTAAATTACTTTTATGCTCGCTTCAAGGCAAACAACACTGAAGCATCCATGAAAGCACCAGCTGCCCCAACAAATCCACCGATGATACAATCTAGATTTCTCTCCCCCACTGCCCTTTCCCACCTGAACAAAAGGAATAACTACATGAGAATACTCATTGACTAAAGCTCAACGTTCAACACCATAGTATCCTCAAAGCTCATCACTAAGCTAAAGACTCTGGGACTAAACACCTCCCTCTGCAACTGGATCCTGGACTTCCTGACAGGCCGCCCCCAGGTCATAAGGGTAGGTAACAACACATCTGCCACACTAATCATCAACACAGGGGCCCCTCAGGGGTGCGTACTCAGTCCCCTCCTGTACTCCCTGTTCACCCATGACTGCATGGCCAGGCACGACTCCAACACCATCATTTAAGTTTGCAGACGACACAACAGTGGTTGGCCTGATCACCTACAATGATGAGACAGCCTATAGAGAGGAGGTCAGAGACCTGGCCGTGTGGTGCCAGGACAACAACCACTCCCTCAACGTGATCAAGACAAAGGAGATGATTGTGGACTACAGGAAAAGGAGTGCATAGCACACCCCCATTCTCATCAACGGGGCTGTAGTGGAGCGGGTTGAGAGCTTCAAGTTCCTTGGTGTCCACATCACCAGTGTTGTTAATCCGATTTAGGAGAAAAGGGCATTCAAACATCTTGCTGTGATTTTCACACTTGCTCTACATTAACCCCTAGGAAACATACATTTACACTCTACGGACAATTCCTTTGACCTCATGGCTTGGTTTTTGCTCTGACATACACTGTCAACTGTGGGACCTTATATATAGACAGGTGTGTGCCTTTCCAAATCATGTCAAATCAATAGAATTTACCTTAGGTGATTCCTACCAAGTTGTAGAAACATCTCAAGGATGATCAATGGAAATGGGATGCACCTGAGCTCAATTTTGAGTCTGAATACTTACTTTTTTATTTGTAATAAATTTACCAAAAATTCTAACTGTTTTCACTGTCATTAAGGGTTATTGTGTGTAGATTGATGAGGAAAATGTTTTATTTAATCCATTTTAGAATACGGCTGTAACATAACAAAATGTGGAAAAAGTCGAGGTCTGAATACTTTTCGAAGTCACTTGGTATGATAGATTAGGGGGTAGTTTCCTCTTACTTGGTTGAAAGACATTCTCTCCTCGTCAGAGAGTTAGTTAGTAGAGCAATTATCTAGTGATACCCAGGGATCAGCTGAATTAGGTGACATCATTACCGAGTCATCAACTCTCTATCACCGCTTAGCTGGTGGAGGTTTGGATGATCCATCTTTCACAGGAGTCGACGCTAATGCTAGGCCATAGTTATCTACTGGCATGGTGGATGATCCATCTTTCACAGGAGTCGACGCTAATGCTAGGTCATAGTTATCTATTTATTTATTTTTTATTTTTTTTTTTTTTCACCTTTATTTAACCAGGTAGGCTAGTTGAGAACAAGTTCTCATTTGCAACTGCGACCTGGCCAAGATAAAGCATAGCAGTGTGAACAGACAACACAGAGTTACACATGGAGTAAACAATAAACAAGTCAATAACATGGTAGAAAAAAAAGAGAATCTATATACAATGTGTGCAAAAGGCATGAGGTAGGCAATAAATCGAATAATTACAATTTAGCAGATTAACACTGGAGTGATAAATCATCAGATGATCATGTGCAAGAAGAGATACTAGTGTGCAAAAGAGCAGAAAAGTAAATAAATAAAAGCAGTATGGGGGGTGAGGTAGGTAAATTGGGTGGGTAGTTTACAGATGGACTATGTACAGCTGCAGCGATCGGTTAGCTGCTCGGATAGCAGATTTTTAAAGTTGTTGAGGGAGATAAAAGTCTCCAACTTCAGAGATTTTTGCAATTCGTTCCAGTCGCAGGCAGCAGAGAACTGGAAGGAAAGGCGTCCAAATGAGGTTTTGGCTTTAGGGATGATCAGTGAGATACACCTGCTGGAGCGCGTGTTGCGGGTGGGTGTAGCCATCGTGACCAGTGAACTGAGATAAGGCGGCATTTTACCTAGCATAGCCTTGTAGATGACCTGGAGCCAGTGGGTCTGACGACGAACATGTAGCGAGGGCCAGCCGACTAGGGCATACAGGTCGCAGTGGTGGGTCGTATAAGGTGCTTTAGTAACAAAACGAATGGCACTGTGATAAACTGCATCCAGTTTGCTGAGTAGAGTATTGGAAGCTATTTTGTAGATGACATCGCCGAAGTCGAGGATCGGTAGGATAGTCAGTTTTACTAGGGTAAGTTTGGCGGCGTGAGTGAAGGAGGCTTTGTTGCGGAATAGAAAGCCGATTCTTGATTTGATTTTGGATTGGAGATGTTTGATATGAGTCTGGAAGGAGAGTTTGCAGTCTAGCCAGACACCTAGGTACTTATAGATGTCCACATATTCTAGGTCGGAACCGTCCAGGGTGGTGATGCTAGTCGGGCGTGCGGGTGCAGGCAGCGAACGGTTGAAAAGCATGCATTTGGTTTTACTAGCGTTTAAGAGCAGTTGGAGGCCACGGAAGGAGTGTTGTATGGCATTGAAGCTCGTTTGGAGGTTAGATAGCACAGTGTCCAAGGAAGGGCCGGAAGTATATAGAATGGTGTCGTCTGCGTAGAGGTGGATCAGGGAATCGCCCGCAGCAAGAGCAACATCATTGATGTATACAGAGAAAAGAGTCGGCCCGAGAATTGAACCCTGTGGTACCCCCATAGAGGCTGCCAGAGGACCGGACAACATGCCCTCCGATTTGACACACTGAACTCTGTCTGCAAAGTAGTTGGTGAACCAGGCAAGGCAGTCATTAGAAAAACCGAGGCTACTGAGTCTGCCGATAAGAATATGGTGATTGACAGAGTCGAAAGCCTTGGCCAGGTCGATGAAGACGGCTGCACAGTAATGTCTTTTATCGATGGCGGTTATGATATCGTTTAGTACCTTGAGCGTGGCTGAGGTGCACCCATGACCGGCTCGGAAACCGGATTGCACAGCGGAGAAGGTACGGTGGGATTCGAGATGGTCAGTGATCTGTTTGTTGACTTGGCTTTCGAAGACCTTAGATAGGCAGGGCAGGATGGATATAGGTCTGTAACAGTTTGGGTCCAGGGTGTCTCCCCCTTTGAAGAGGGGGATGACCGCGGCAGCTTTCCAATCCTTGGGGATCTCAGATGATACGAAGGAGAGGTTGAACAGGCTGGTGATAGGGGGTGCGACAATGGCGGCGGACAGTTTCAGAAATAGGGGGTCCAGATTGTCAAGCCCAGCTGATTTGTATGGGTCCAGGTTTTCCAGCTCTTTCAGAACATCTGCTATCTGGATTTGGGTAAAGGAGAAGCTGGGGAGGCTTGGGCGAGTAGCAGCGGGGGGGGCGGGGCTGTTGGCCAAGGTTGGAGTCGCCAGGAGGAAGGCATGGCCAGCCATTGAGAAATGCTTGTTGAAGTCTTCGATTATCACGGATTTATCGGTGGTGACCGTGTTACCTAGCCTCAGTGCAGTGGGCAGCTGGGAGGAGGTGCTCTTGTTCTCCATGGACTTTACAGTATCCCAGAACTTTTTGGAGTTAGAGCTACAGGATGCAAAGGACTGCCGGGGTGTTAAGCATATCCCAGTTTAGGTCACCTAACAGAACAAACTCTGAAGCTAGATGGGGAGCGATCAATTCACAGATGGTGTCCAGGGCACAGCTGGGAGCTGAGGGGGGTCGGTAGCAGGCGGCAACAGTGAGAGACTTATTTCTGGAGAGATTAATTTTTAAAATTAGAAGTTCGAACTGTTTGGGCATAGACCTGGAAAGTATGACAGAACTTTGCAGGCTATCTCTGCAGTAGATTGCAACTCCTCCCCCTTTGGCAGTTCTATCTTGACGGAAAGTGTTATAGTTGGGTATGGAAATCTCAGAATTTTTGGTGGCCTTCCTAAGCCAGGATTCGGACACGGCAAGGACATCAGGGTTGGCAGAGTGTGCTAAAGCGGTGAGTAAGGCAAACTTAGGGAGGAGGCTTCTGATGTTGACATGCATGAGGCCAAGGCTTTTTCGATCACAGAAGTCAACAAATGAGGGTGACTGGGGACATGCAGGGCCTGGGTTTACCTCCACATCACCCGAGGAACAGAGGAGTAGTAGGATGAGGGTGCGGCTAAAGGCTATCAAAACTGGTCGCCTAGAGCGTTGGGGACAAAGAATAAAAGGAGCAGATTTATGGGCGTGGTAGAATAGATTCTGGGCATAATGTGCAGACAGGGGTATGGTGGGGCGCGGGTACAGCGGAGGCAAGCCCAGGCACTGGGTGATGATAAGAGAGGTTGTATCTCTGGACATGCTGGTCTCAATGGGTGAGGTCACCGCATGTGTGGGGGGTGGGACAAAGGGGGTATCAGAGGTACGGAGAGTGGAACTACAGGGTCCATTGCAAACCAAAACAATGATAATGATAACTAGCCTGAACAACAGTATGCAAGGCATATTGATATTTGAGAGAGACATACAATAAGGCATAAAGTGATTGCAGGTCTTGATTGGGAGAGCTAGCTAAAACAACAGGTAAGATAACAGCAGCAATAACAGGGTGCTAGTCTAACACAGCAACAACAGGTAAAAATGGCGACGACTAGGCAGAGAGGGTCGGATTAACTACACACAGATCCTGAGTTAAAGCACAGAGCCGACAGATAAAACACAAATAAACAGAATGGAGTACCGTGAATTAATGGACAGTCAAGCATGCATCAGCTATGTAGCCAAGTGATCATAGTGTCCAGGGGGCAGCCGTAGATGGAGCAGGGAGGCCTCCACTAAGCTAGCACGCGGCGTTTAAAGTTAGTAGCCCGGGGGGTGGTCTGCTCAGACGGAGGGGGTCTGCTCAGACGTGGTCGTGTCGACAGAGAATCCAAGCCGGATGGCGAAAGAGAGGTTGTGAATTGTAGAATTGTGTTTGCTAACTGGTGCTAGCTTCGTGGCAGTGGCGCTAGCTGCGCTAGCTGCAAGCTAGCTGTGAGGATCAGAAGTAGTGGCTCAGGGATTACGGCAGGAATCCGGCGTTGTTGTCGAGAGACAGTCCGATGCTGGTAAATTGGTGAGTAATATCCAGGCTAATAACAGGGCTGGTGTCTGTGCAGAAGGTAAAAGCTACTAGCAGCGGCAAAAAAATGGCTAAATTAGCTTGTAGCTGATTTAGACCAGTTGTGATGGATTGGCAGGGCTCTGTGTCGGCAAAAAAAAAAAAGGTCCAGTCCAATTGGCAAAAGAGGTATTGTAGACCAAGAATTCGCTGGTAGACCTCTTCGGCTCGCCGGCAGATGGGCCTAGCTCGAAGCTAGCTCAAGGCTAACTGGTGCTTGCTTCGGGACAGAGGTGTTAGCCAGTAGTAGCCACTCGGTTGCAGCTAGCTAGCTGTGATGATACGGTGTAATTGTCCAGAGCTTGCGTCAGGAATCCGGTGATGTGGTAGAGAAAAAGCAGTCCTATATGCTCTGGGTTGATATCGCGCTTGCAGACTGGCAGGTATTGGCCCGGTATTGAAGCTGGCTGTGTCCGAGTTGAGGGTGAAGACCGCAGCAGTGGCTAACTGACTACTAGCTAGTAGCTAGTTATCTGGCTAGCTTCTGATTGGGGTTACGGTTCTAAAGTATAAAAAAAATAGCAGGTCCGTACCACATTAGGTGAGGCGGAATGTAGGAATGTATATTCAGTTCCTAGATGGAAAGTGAAATTAAAATATATACGAAATGTATACGAAAAATACGAAGACTATTTACACGGGACAAGACAAGACAAAGACACGTCCGACTGCTACGCCATCTTGGATTCATTCATCTACTGGCATGGTGGATGATCCATCTTTCACAGGAGTCGACGCTAATGCTAGGCCATAGTTATCTACTGGCATGGTGGATGAGCCATCTTTCACAGGAGTCGACGCTAATGCTAGGTCATAGTTATCTACTGGCATGGTGGATGATCTATCTTTCACAGGAGTCGACGCTAATGCTAGGTCATAGTTATCTACTGGCATGGTGGATGATCCCTCTTTCACAGGAGTCGACGCTAATGCTATGCCATAGTTATCTACTGGCATGGTGGATGATCCATCTTTCACAGGAGTCGACGCTAATGCTAGGCCATAGTTATCTACTGGCATGGTGGATGATCCATCTTTCACAGGAGTCGACGCTAATGCTAGGTCATAGTTATCTACTGGCATGGTGGATGATCCATCTTTCACAGGAGTCGACGCTAATGCTAGGCCATAGTTATCTACTGGCATGGTGGATGATCCATCTTTCACAGGAGTCGACGCTAATGCTAGGTCATAGTTATCTACTGGCATGGTGGATGATCCATCTTTCACAGGAGTCGACGCTAATGCTAGGTCATAGTTGTCTACTGGCATGGTGGATGATCCATCTTTCACAGGAGTCGATGCTAATGCTAGGCCATAGTTGTCTACTGGCATGGTGGATGATCCATCTTTCACAGGAGTCGACGCTAATGCTAGGCCATAGTTATCTACTGGCATGGTGGATGATCCATCTTTCACAGGAGTCGACGCTAATGCTAGGTCATAGTTATCTACTGGCATGGTGGATGATCCATCTTTCACAGGAGTCGACGCTAATGCTAGGTCATAGTTATCTACTGGCATGGTGGATGATCCATCTTTCACAGGAGTCGACGCTAATGCTAGGCCATAGTTATCTACTGGCATGGTGGATGATCCATCTTTCACAGGAGTCGACGCTAATGCTAGGTCATAGTTATCTACTGGCATGGTGGATGATCCATCTTTCACAGGAGTCGACGCTAATGCTAGGTCATAGTTATCTACTGGCATGGTGGATGATCCATCTTTCACAGGAGTCGACGCTAATGCTAGGCCATAGTTATCTACTGGCATGGTGGATGATCCATCTTTCACAGGAGTCGACGCTAATGCTAGGTCATAGTTATCTACTGGCATGGTGGATGATCCATCTTTCACAGGAGTCGACGCTAATGCTAGGTCATAGTTATCTACTGGCATGGTGGATGATCCATCTTTCACAGGAGTCGACGCTAATGCTAGGTCATAGTTATCTACTGGCATGGTGGATGATCCATCTTTCACAGGAGTCGACGCTAATGCTAGGTCATAGTTATCTACTGGCATGGTGGATGATCCATCTTTCACAGGAGTCGACGCTAATGCTAGGTCATAGTTATCTACTGGCATGGTGGATGATCCATCTTTCACAGGAGTCGACGCTAATGCTAGGCCATAGTTATCTACTGGCATGGTGGATGATCCATCTTTCACAGGAGTCGACGCTAATGCTAGGTCATAGTTATCTACTGGCATGGTGGATGATCCATCTTTCACAGGAGTCGACGCTAATGCTAGGTCATAGTTATCTACTGGCATGGTGGATGATCCATCTTTCACAGGAGTCGACGCTAATGCTAGGTCATTGTTATCTACTGGCATGGTGGATGATCCATCTTTCACAGGAGTCGACGCTAATGCTAGGCCATAGTTATCTACTGGCATGGTGGATGATCCATCTTTCACAGGAGTCGACGCTAATGCTAGGTCATAGTTATCTACTGGCATGGTGGATGATCCATCTTTCACAGGAGTCGACGCTAATGCTAGGTCATAGTTATCTACTGGCATGGTGGATGATCCATCTTTCACAGGAGTCGACGCTAATGCTAGGTCATAGTTATCTACTGGCATGGTGGATGATCCATCTTTCACAGGAGTCGACGCTAATGCTAGGTCATAGTTGTCTACTGGCATGGTGGATGATCCATCTTTCACAGGAGTCGATGCTAATGCTAGGCCATAGTTGTCTACTGGCATGGTGGATGATCCATCTTTCACAGGAGTCGACGCTAATGCTAGGCCATAGTTATCTACTGGCATGGTGGATGATCCATCTTTCACAGGAGTCGACGCTAATGCTAGGTCATAGTTATCTACTGGCATGGTGGATGATCCATCTTTCACAGGAGTCGACGCTAATGCTAGGTCATAGTTATCTACTGGCATGGTGGATGATCCATCTTTCACAGGAGTCGACGCTAATGCTAGGCCATAGTTATCTACTGGCATGGTGGATGATCCATCTTTCACAGGAGTCGACGCTAATGCTAGGTCATAGTTATCTACTGGCATGGTGGATGATCCATCTTTCACAGGAGTCGACGCTAATGCTAGGTCATAGTTATCTACTGGCATGGTGGATGATCCATCTTTCACAGGAGTCGACGCTAATGCTAGGCCATAGTTATCTACTGGCATGGTGGATGATCCATCTTTCACAGGAGTCGACGCTAATGCTAGGTCATAGTTATCTACTGGCATGGTGGATGATCCATCTTTCACAGGAGTCGACGCTAAAGCTAGGTCATAGTTATCTACTGGCATGGTGGATGATCCATCTTTCACAGGAGTCGACGCTAATGCTAGGTCATAGTTATCTACTGGCATGGTGGATGATCCATCTTTCACAGGAGTCGACGCTAATGCTAGGTCATAGTTATCTACTGGCATGGTGGATGATCCATCTTTCACAGGAGTCGACGCTAATGCTAGGTCATAGTTATCTACTGGCATGGTGGATGATCCATCTTTCACAGGAGTCGACGCTAATGCTAGGCCATAGTTATCTACTGGCATGGTGGATGATCCATCTTTCACAGGAGTCGACGCTAATGCTAGGTCATAGTTATCTACTGGCATGGTGGATGATCCATCTTTCACAGGAGTCGACGCTAATGCTAGGTCATAGTTATCTACTGGCATGGTGGATGATCCATCTTTCACAGGAGTCGACGCTAATGCTAGGTCATTGTTATCTACTGGCATGGTGGATGATCCATCTTTCACAGGAGTCGACGCTAATGCTAGGCCATAGTTATCTACTGGCATGGTGGATGATCCATCTTTCACAGGAGTCGACGCTAATGCTAGGTCATAGTTATCTACTGGCATGGTGGATGATCCATCTTTCACAGGAGTCGACGCTAATGCTAGGTCATAGTTATCTACTGGCATGGTGGATGATCCATCTTTCACAGGAGTCGACGCTAATGCTAGGCCATAGTTATCTACTGGCATGGTGGATGATCCATCTTTCACAGGAGTCGACGCTAATGCTAGGTCATAGTTATCTACTGGCATGGTGGATGATCCATCTTTCACAGGAGTCGACGCTAATGCTAGGTCATAGTTATCTACTGGCATGGTGGATGATCCATCTTTCACAGGAGTCGACGCTAATGCTAGGTCATAGTTATCTACTGGCATGGTGGATGATCCATCTTTCACAGGAGTCGACGCTAATGCTAGGCCATAGTTGTCTACTGGCATGGTGGATGATCCATCTTTCACAGGAGTCGACGCTAATGCAAGGCCATAGTTATCTACTGGCATGGTGGATGATCCATCTTTCACAGGAGTCGACGCTAATGCTAGGTCATAGTTATCTACTGGCATGGTGGATGATCCATCTTTCACAGGAGTCGACGCTAATGCTAGGTCATAGTTATCTACTGGCATGGTGGATGATCCATCTTTCACAGGAGTCGACGCTAATGCTAGGTCATAGTTATCTACTGGCATGGTGGATGATCCATCTTTCACAGGAGTCGACGCTAATGCTAGGCCATAGTTATCTACTGGCATGGTGGATGATCCATCTTTCACAGGAGTCGACGCTAATGCTAGGTCATAGTTATCTACTGGCATGGTGGATGATCCATCTTTCACAGGAGTCGACGCTAATGCTAGGTCATATTTATCTACTGGCATGGTGGATGATCCATCTTTCACAGGAGTCGACGCTAATGCTAGGTCATAGTTATCTACTGGCATGGTGGATGATCCATCTTTCACAGGAGTCGACGCTAATGCTAGGCCATAGTTATCTACTGGCATGGTGGATGATCCATCTTTCACAGGAGTCGACGCTAATGCTAGGCCATAGTTATCTACTGGCATGGTGGATGATCCATCTTTCACAGGAGTCGACGCTAATGCTAGGTCATAGTTATCTACTGGCATGGTGGATGATCCATCTTTCACAGGAGTCGACGCTAATGCTAGGTCATAGTTATCTACTGGCATGGTGGATGATCCATCTTTCACAGGAGTCGACGCTAATGCTAGGCCATAGTTATCTACTGGCATGGTGGATGATCCATCTTTCACAGGAGTCGACGCTAATGCTAGGTCATAGTTATCTACTGGCATGGTGGATGATCCATCTTTCACAGGAGTCGACGCTAATGCTAGGTCATAGTTATCTACTGGCATGGTGGATGATCCATCTTTCACAGGAGTCGACGCTAATGCTAGGTCATAGTTATCTACTGGCATGGTGGATGATCCATCTTTCACAGGAGTCGACGCTAATGCTAGGTCATAGTTATCTACTGGCATGGTGGATGATCCATCTTTCACAGGAGTCGACGCTAATGCTAGGTCATAGTTATCTACTGGCATGGTGGATGATCCATCTTTCACAGGAGTCGACGCTAATGCTAGGTCATAGTTATCTACTGGCATGGTGGATGATCCATCTTTCACAGGAGTCGACGCTAATGCTAGGCCATAGTTATCTACTGGCATGGTGGATGATCCATCTTTCACAGGAGTCGACGCTAATGCTAGGTCATAGTTATCTACTGGCATGGTGGATGATCCATCTTTCACAGGAGTCGACGCTAATGCTAGGTCATAGTTATCTACTGGCATGGTGGATGATCCATCTTTCACAGGAGTCGACGCTAATGCTAGGTCATAGTTATCTACTGGCATGGTGGATGATCCATCTTTCACAGGAGTCGACGCTAATGCTAGGCCATAGTTGTCTACTGGCATGGTGGATGATCCATCTTTCACAGGAGTCGACGCTAATGCTAGGCCATAGTTATCTACTGGCATGGTGGATGATCCATCTTTCACAGGAGTCGACGCTAATGCTAGGTCATAGTTATCTACTGGCATGGTGGATGATCCATCTTTCACAGGAGTCGACGCTAATGCTAGGTCATAGTTATCTACTGGCATGGTGGATGATCCATCTTTCACAGGAGTCGACGCTAATGCTAGGTCATAGTTATCTACTGGCATGGTGGATGATCCATCTTTCACAGGAGTCGACGCTAATGCTAGGTCATAGTTATCTACTGGCATGGTGGATGATCCATCTTTCACAGGAGTCGACGCTAATGCTAGGTCATATTTATCTACTGGCATGGTGGATGATCCATCTTTCACAGGAGTCGACACTAATGCTAGGTCATAGTTATCTACTGGCATGGTGGATGATCCATCTTTCACAGGAGTCGACGCTAATGCTAGGCCATAGTTATCTACTGGCATGGTGGATGAGCCATCTTTCACAGGAGTCGACGCTAATGCTAGGTCATAGTTATCTACTGGCATGGTGGATGATCCATCTTTCACAGGAGTCGACGCTAATGCTAGGTCATAGTTATCTACTGGCATGGTGGATGATCCCTCTTTCACAGGAGTCGACGCTAATGCTATGCCATAGTTATCTACTGGCATGGTGGATGATCCATCTTTCACAGGAGTCGACGCTAATGCTAGGCCATAGTTATCTACTGGCATGGTGGATGATCCATCTTTCACAGGAGTCGACGCTAATGCTAGGTCATAGTTATCTACTGGCATGGTGGATGATCCATCTTTCACAGGAGTCGACGCTAATGCTAGGCCATAGTTATCTACTGGCATGGTGGATGATCCATCTTTCACAGGAGTCGACGCTAATGCTAGGTCATAGTTATCTACTGGCATGGTGGATGATCCATCTTTCACAGGAGTCGACGCTAATGCTAGGTCATAGTTGTCTACTGGCATGGTGGATGATCCATCTTTCACAGGATTCGACGCTAATGCTAGGCCATAGTTATCTACCGGCATGGTGGATGATCCATCTTTCACAGGAGTCGACGCTAATGCTAGGTCATAGTTATCTACTGGCATGGTGGATGATCCATCTTTCACAGGAGTCGACGCTAATGCTAGGTCATTGTTATCTACTGGCATGGTGGATGATCCATCTTTCACAGGAGTCGACGCTAATGCTAGGCCATAGTTATCTACTGGCATGGTGGATGATCCATCTTTCACAGGAGTCGACGCTAATGCTAGGTCATAGTTATCTACTGGCATGGTGGATGATCCATCTTTCACAGGAGTCGACGCTAATGCTAGGTCATAGTTATCTACTGGCATGGTGGATGATCCATCTTTCACAGGAGTCGACGCTAATGCTAGGTCATAGTTATCTACTGGCATGGTGGATGATCCATCTTTCACAGGAGTCGACGCTAATGCTAGGTCATAGTTGTCTACTGGCATGGTGGATGATCCATCTTTCACAGGAGTCGATGCTAATGCTAGGCCATAGTTGTCTACTGGCATGGTGGATGATCCATCTTTCACAGGAGTCGACGCTAATGCTAGGCCATAGTTATCTACTGGCATGGTGGATGATCCATCTTTCACAGGAGTCGACGCTAATGCTAGGTCATAGTTATCTACTGGCATGGTGGATGATCCATCTTTCACAGGAGTCGACGCTAATGCTAGGTCATAGTTATCTACTGGCATGGTGGATGATCCATCTTTCACAGGAGTCGACGCTAATGCTAGGCCATAGTTATCTACTGGCATGGTGGATGATCCATCTTTCACAGGAGTCGACGCTAATGCTAGGTCATAGTTATCTACTGGCATGGTGGATGATCCATCTTTCACAGGAGTCGACGCTAATGCTAGGTCATAGTTATCTACTGGCATGGTGGATGATCCATCTTTCACAGGAGTCGACGCTAATGCTAGGCCATAGTTATCTACTGGCATGGTGGATGATCCATCTTTCACAGGAGTCGACGCTAATGCTAGGTCATAGTTATCTACTGGCATGGTGGATGATCCATCTTTCACAGGAGTCGACGCTAAAGCTAGGTCATAGTTATCTACTGGCATGGTGGATGATCCATCTTTCACAGGAGTCGACGCTAATGCTAGGTCATAGTTATCTACTGGCATGGTGGATGATCCATCTTTCACAGGAGTCGACGCTAATGCTAGGTCATAGTTATCTACTGGCATGGTGGATGATCCATCTTTCACAGGAGTCGACGCTAATGCTAGGTCATAGTTATCTACTGGCATGGTGGATGATCCATCTTTCACAGGAGTCGACGCTAATGCTAGGCCATAGTTATCTACTGGCATGGTGGATGATCCATCTTTCACAGGAGTCGACGCTAATGCTAGGTCATAGTTATCTACTGGCATGGTGGATGATCCATCTTTCACAGGAGTCGACGCTAATGCTAGGTCATAGTTATCTACTGGCATGGTGGATGATCCATCTTTCACAGGAGTCGACGCTAATGCTAGGTCATTGTTATCTACTGGCATGGTGGATGATCCATCTTTCACAGGAGTCGACGCTAATGCTAGGCCATAGTTATCTACTGGCATGGTGGATGATCCATCTTTCACAGGAGTCGACGCTAATGCTAGGTCATAGTTATCTACTGGCATGGTGGATGATCCATCTTTCACAGGAGTCGACGCTAATGCTAGGTCATAGTTATCTACTGGCATGGTGGATGATCCATCTTTCACAGGAGTCGACGCTAATGCTAGGTCATAGTTATCTACTGGCATGGTGGATGATCCATCTTTCACAGGAGTCGACGCTAATGCTAGGTCATAGTTATCTACTGGCATGGTGGATGATCCATCTTTCACAGGAGTCGACGCTAATGCTAGGCCATAGTTATCTACTGGCATGGTGGATGATCCATCTTTCACAGGAGTCGACGCTAATGCTAGGTCATAGTTATCTACTGGCATGGTGGATGATCCATCTTTCACAGGAGTCGACGCTAATGCTAGGTCATAGTTATCTACTGGCATGGTGGATGATCCATCTTTCACAGGAGTCGACGCTAATGCTAGGTCATAGTTATCTACTGGCATGGTGGATGATCCATCTTTCACAGGAGTCGACGCTAATGCTAGGCCATAGTTGTCTACTGGCATGGTGGATGATCCATCTTTCACAGGAGTCGACGCTAATGCTAGGCCATAGTTATCTACTGGCATGGTGGATGATCCATCTTTCACAGGAGTCGACGCTAATGCTAGGTCATAGTTATCTACTGGCATGGTGGATGATCCATCTTTCACAGGAGTCGACGCTAATGCTAGGTCATAGTTATCTACTGGCATGGTGGATGATCCATCTTTCACAGGAGTCGACGCTAATGCTAGGTCATAGTTATCTACTGGCATGGTGGATGATCCATCTTTCACAGGAGTCGACGCTAATGCTAGGTCATAGTTATCTACTGGCATGGTGGATGATCCATCTTTCACAGGAGTCGACGCTAATGCTAGGTCATATTTATCTACTGGCATGGTGGATGATCCATCTTTCACAGGAGTCGACGCTAATGCTAGGTCATAGTTATCTACTGGCATGGTGGATGATCCATCTTTCACAGGAGTCGACGCTAATGCTAGGCCATAGTTATCTACTGGCATGGTGGATGATCCATCTTTCACAGGAGTCGACGCTAATGCTAGGCCATAGTTATCTACTGGCATGGTGGATGATCCATCTTTCACAGGAGTCGACGCTAATGCTAGGTCATAGTTATCTACTGGCATGGTGGATGATCCATCTTTCACAGGAGTCGACGCTAATGCTAGGCCATAGTTATCTACTGGCATGGTGGATGATCCATCTTTCACAGGATTCGACGCTAATGCTAGGCCATAGTTATCTACCGGCATGGTGGATGATCCATCTTTCACAGGAGTCGACGCTAATGCTAGGCCATAGTTATCTACCGGCATGGTGGATGATCCATCTTTCACAGGAGTCGACGCTAATGCTAGGCCATAGTTATCTACCGGCATGGTGGATGATCAATCTTTCACACGAGTTGATGCTAATGCTAGGTCATAGTTATCTACTGGCATGGTGGTGCTGCCACATTAAAGAACACCAATAAGAAGAGACTTGCTTGGGCCAATATTTTTCAAAGTAGCCACCCTTTGCCTTGATGACAGCTTTGTACACTCTTGGCATTCTCTCAACCAGCTTCAGATGGAATGCTTTTCCAACAGTCTTGAAGGAGTTCCCACATATGCTGAGCATTTGTTGGCTGCTTTTCCTTCACTCTGCGGTCCAACTCATTCCAGACCATCTCAATTGGGTTGAAGTCGGGTGATTGTGGAGGCCAGGTCATCTGATGCAGAACTCCATCACTTTCCTTGTTGGTCAAAATAGCCCTTAAACAGCCTGGCGGTGTGTTGGGTCATTGTCCTGTTGAAAAACAAATGATTGTCCCACTAAGCCCAAACCAGATGGGATGGTGTATTGCTGCAGAATGCTGTGGTAGCCATGCTGGTTAAGTGTGCGTTGAAATTCTAAATAAATCACAGACAGTGTCACCAGCAAAGCAGCCCACACCATCACACCTCCTCCTCCATGCTTCACGGTGGGAACCACACATGCGGAGATCATCCGTTCACCTACTCTGCGTCTCACAAAGATACAGTGGTTGGAACCAAAAATCTCACATTTGGACTCATCAGACCAAATGACAGATTTCCACCGGTCTAATGTCCATTGCTTGTGTTTCTTGGCCCATGCAAATGTCTTCTTATTGGTGTCCTTTAGTAGTGGTTTCTTTGCAGTAATTCGACCATGAAGGCCTGATTCACGCAGTCTCCTCTGAACAGTTGATGTTGAGATGTGTCTGTTACTTGAACTCTGTGAAGCATTTATTTGGTCTGCTATTTCTGAGGCTGGTAACTCTAATGAACTTATCCTCTGCAGCAGATGTAACTCTGGGTCTTCCTTTCCTGTGGCGGTCCTCATGAGAGACAGTTTCATCATATGCCTTGATGGTTTTTGCGACTTCACTTGAAGAAATGTTCAAAGTTCTTGAAATGTTCCGTATTGAGTGACGTTCATGTCTTAAAGTAATGATGGACTGTCATTTCTCCTTGCCTATTTGAGCTGTTCTTGCCATAATATGGACTTGGTCTTTTACCAAAGAGGGCTATCTTCTCTATACCACCCCTACCTTGTCACAATACAACTGATTGGCTCAAACGCATTAAGAAGGAAAGAAATTCCACTAATTAACTTTTGACAAGGCAGACATGTTAATTGAAATGCATTCCAGGTGACTACCTCATGAAGCTGGTTGAGAGAATGCCAAGAGTGTGCAAAGGGTAGCTACATTGAAGAATCTCGAATATAAAATTATATTTTGATTTAA
The DNA here is from genome assembly GCF_045679555.1 of Salvelinus alpinus. Classification (NCBI taxonomy): domain Eukaryota; kingdom Metazoa; phylum Chordata; class Actinopteri; order Salmoniformes; family Salmonidae; genus Salvelinus; species Salvelinus alpinus. The sequence goes on along the minus strand of NC_092092.1, from coordinate 16,039,147 downwards.
CACTTTTTTTTGGGATACTACATATTTCAATGTGTTATTTCACAGTTTTGATGTCTTCACTATTATTCTACAATGTAGAAAATAGTAAAAGTAAAGAAAAACCCTTGAATGAGTAGGTGTGTCCAAACTTTTGACCGGTACTGTACATGTCACGGTGGCTGTTGTTAAAAAAAATAGTTAGATTTAGGCCCTGATCATATTGCGCAACAGTTAATGAACCATGTGATCAGCCCTGATCATATTGCGCAACAGTTAATGAAACATTTAATCAGTACCCAACAGAGACTGGAGATCAATCTTCACCTGGAGGGGAAGCAGCAGGTTCTCCGTGGAAAACACTGCCTATATTAGCATTTCTCACGCATAATGTTCAAATCATCTAGAAGTTACTTTTTTTTTTCAGCTTCAAAAGCAATTTTAGAGACTTTTGGATGATTTGAAGTGGCCTTTTATTGTCCCCAGCACAAGGTGCACCTGTGTAATGATCATGCTGTTTAATCAGCTTCTTGATATGTCACACCTGTCAGGTGGATGGATTATCTTGGCAAAAGAGAAATGCTCACTAACAGGGATGTTCACAGATTTGTTTACAAAACTGGAGAGAAATGAGCTTTTTGTCCATATGGAACATTTTGATATATATATACAGTGGGGAGAACAAGTATTTGATACACTGCCGATTTTGCAGGTTTTCCTACTTACAAAGCATGTAGAGGTCTGTCATTTTTATCATAGGTACACTTCAACTGTGAGAGACGGAATCTAAAACAAAAATCCAGAAAAATCACATTGTATGATTTTTAAGTAATTAATTTGCATTTTATTGCATGACATAAGTATTTGATCACCTACCAACCAGTATATTTTTTAGCTCATGAAATATGAGACCAACACTTTGTGTTTTTATTTTTGTTCAGTGTAGCTACCTACCTACCCCTCTACCAGCCAGTCAGCCAGCCAGACAGTCAGCCAGCCAGACAGTCAGTCAGTCAGTCAGTCAGCCAGCCAGACAGTCAGCCAGTCAGTCAGTCAGTCAGTCAGCCAGTGAGCCAGCCAGTCAGCCAGTCAGTCAGCCAGCCAGCCAGCCAGTCAGTCAGCCAGCCAGTCAGCCAGCGAGGACTGTAACGTTGTTATTAAAACACTTCCTGTTTAAAATAATAAAAATGAGCCCAGTTGACTCATAGCAACATTCCAGCCAAGGTTAATGTCTGATTGGCTAGGGAGGGATAGAGTGTGAGGGGAAAGACGATCATTCTCTAAAGAGCTACCCTCTCTTCCTTGTGTTCTCTCTTCTGTATATCCTCTCCCCTCTCCATAGTCTCCTACTATCTCTAACACTGGACTCTGGAGGACACTAGGGAGGGATGAAGGGATGCTGAACCAAAATCATTCTTTAACGACCTGTCCTCTGTTCACTCCCTGAAGCTCTTCCTCTGGCCTCTCCTCCCTCCCTGTCACTTGAGGATTGTACTGAACAACAGTGGCCTGTTTCAGCCACATCAGAATATAGCTAATAGGAATACCAAGTATTTTATGCTCTGCTCTCCAGCGTCTCTCCAACCAGGGCATTTTGGCACTTCTCAACATGGCATCCTGAATGTGTCTGTGGACGTCAGTGCTGTGTCTGCGGAGCAACAATGGACAATAAAGAGAGAGAGTGGTGTCCACTACCTGCAGCATGGACTGAGACAGGAGAGAGAGAGTGGTGTCCACCACCTGCAGCATGGACTGAGACAGGAGAGAGAGAGAGTGGTGTCCACTACCTGCAGCATGGACTGAGACAGGAGAGAGAGAGTGGTGTCCACCACCTGCAGCATGGACTGAGACAGGAGAGAGAGAGAGAGTGGTGTCCACCACCTGCAGCATGGACTGAGACAGGAGAGAGAGAGAGTGGTGTCCACTATCTGCAGCATGGACTGAGACAGGAGAGAGAGAGAGAGTGGTGTCCACAACCTGCAGCATGGACTGAGACAGGAGAGAGAGTGGTGTCCACTACCTACAGCATGGACTGAGACAGGAGAGAGAGAGAGAGTGGTGTCCACCACCTGCAGCATGGACTGAGACAGGAGAGAGAGAGAGAGAGTGGTGTCCACTACCTGCAGCATGGACTGAGACAGGAGAGAGAGAGAGAGTGGTGTCCACTACCTGCAGCATGGACTGAGACAGGAGAGAGAGTGGTGTCCACTACCTGCAGCATGGACTGAGACAGGGGAGAGAGTGGTGTCCACTACCTGCAGCATGGACTGAGACAGGAGAGAGAGAGAGAGAGTGGTGTCCACTACCTGCAGCATGGACTGAGACAGGAGAGAGAGAGAGTGGTGTCCACTACCTGCAGCATGTACTGAGACAGGAGAGAGAGAGTGGTGTCCACAACCTGCAGCATGGATTGAGACAGGAGAGAGAGTGGTGTCCACTACCTGCAGCATGGACTGAGACAGGAGAGAGAGAGTGGTGTCCACTACCTGCAGCATGGACTGAGACAGGAGAGAGAGAGTGGTGTCCACAACCTGCAGCATGGACTGAGACAGGGGAGAGAGTGGTGTTCACCACCTGCAGCATGGACTGAGACAGGAGAGAGAGAGAGAGTGGTGTCCACTACCTGCAGCATGGACTGAGACAGGAGAGAGAGAGAGAGTGGTGTCCACTACCTGCAGCATGGACTGAGACAGGAGAGAGAGAGAGAGTGGTGTCCACTACCTGCAGCATGGACTGAGACAGGAGAGAGAGAGTGGTGTCCACTACCTGCAGCATGGACTGAGACAGGAGAGAGAGAGAGTGGTGTCCACTACCTGCAGCATGGACTGAGACAGGAGAGAGAGAGAGTGGTGTCCACAACCTGCAGCATGGACTGAGACAGGAGAGAGAGAGAGAGTGGTGTCCACTACCTGCAGCATGGACTGAGACAGGAGAAAGAGAGTGGTGTCCACAACCTGCAGCATGGACTGAGACAGGAGAGAGAGTGGTGTCCACTACCTGCAGCATGGACTGAGACAGGAGAGAGAGAGAGAGTGGTGTCCACCACCTGCAGCATGGACTGAGACAGGAGAGAGAGAGAGAGTGGTGTCCACTACCTGCAGCATGTACTGAGACAGGAGAAAGAGAGTGGTGTCCACAACCTGCAGCATGGACTGAGACAGGAGAGAGAGTGGTGTCCACTACCTGCAGCATGGACTGAGACAGGAGAGAGAGAGAGAGTGGTGTCCACTACCTGCAGCATGGACTGAGACAGGAGAGAGAGTGGTGTCCACTACCTGCAGCATGGACTGAGACAGGAGAGAGAGAGAGAGTGGTGTCCACTACCTGCAGCATGGACTGAGACAGGAGACAGGAGAGAGAGAGTGGTGTCCACTACCTGCAGCATGGACTGAGACAGGAGAAAGGAGAGAGAGAGAGTGGTGTCCACTACCTGCAGCATGGACTGAGACAGGAGAGAGAGAGAGTGGTGTCCACGACCTGCAGCATGGACTGAGACAGGAGAGAGAGAGAGAGTGGTGTCCACTACCTGCAGCATGGACTGAGAAAGGAGAGAGAGAGTGGTGTCCACCACCTGCAGCATGGACTGAGACAGGAGAGAGAGAGAGAGTGGTGTCCACCACCTGCAGCATGGACTGAGACAGGAGAGAGAGAGTGGTGTCCACTACCTGCAGCATGGACTGAGACAGGAGAGAGAGAGAGAGTGGTGTCCACCACCTGCAGCATGGACTGAGACAGGAGAGAGAGAGAGAGTGGTGTCCACCCCCTGCAGCATGGACTGAGACAGGAGAGAGAGAGAGTGGTGTCCACTTCCTGCAGCATGGACTGAGACAGGAGAGAGAGTGTGGTGTCCACAACCTGCAGCATGGACTGAGACAGGAGAGAGAGTGGTGTCCACTACCTGCAGCATGGACTGAGACAGGAGACAGGAGAGAGAGAGTGGTGTCCACTACCTGCAGCATGGACTGAGACAGGAGACAGGAGAGAGAGAGTGGTGTCCACTACCTGCAGCATGGACTGAGACAGGAGAGAGAGTGGTGTCCACTACCTGCAGCATGTACTGAGACAGGAGAGAGAGAGAGTGGTGTCCACTACCTGCAGCATGGACTGAGACAGGAGAGAGAGAGAGAGTGGTGTCCACTACCTGCAGCATGGACTGAGACAGGAGACAGGAGAGAGAGAGTGGTGTCCACTACCTGCAGCATGGACTGAGACAGGAGACAGGAGAGAGAGAGAGAGTGGTGTCCACTACCTGCAGCATGGACTGAGACAGGAGAGAGAGAGAGTGGTGTCCACGACCTGCAGCATGGACTGAGACAGGAGAGAGAGAGAGAGTGGTGTCCACTACCTGCAGCATGGACTGAGACAGGAGAGAGAGAGTGGTGTCCACCACCTGCAGCATGGACTGAGACAGGAGAGAGAGAGAGAGTGGTGTCCACCACCTGCAGCATGGACTGAGACAGGAGAGAGAGAGTGGTGTCCACTACCTGCAGCATGGACTGAGACAGGAGAGAGAGAGAGAGTGGTGTCCACCACCTGTAGCATGGACTGAGACAGGAGAGAGAGAGTGGTGTCCACAACCTGCAGCATGGACTGAGACAGGAGAGAGAGAGTGGTGTCCACTACCTGCAGCATGGACTGAGACAGGAGAGAGAGAGAGTGGTGTCCACTTCCTGCAGCATGGACTGAGACAGGAGAGAGAGTGGTGTCCACTACCTGCAGCATGGACTGAGACAGGAGACAGGAGAGAGAGAGTGGTGTCCACTACCTGCAGCATGGACTGAGACAGGAGAGAGAGTGGTGTCCACTACCTGCAGCATGGACTGAGACAGGAGAGAGAGAGAGAGTGGTGTCCACCACCTGCAGCATGGACTGAGACAGGAGAGAGAGAGAGAGTGGTGTCCACCACCTGCAGCATGGACTGAGACAGGAGAGAGAGAGAGTGGTGTCCACTTCCTGCAGCATGGACTGAGACAGGAGAGAGAGTGTGGTGTCCACAACCTGCAGCATGGACTGAGACAGGAGAGAGAGAGAGTGGTGTCCACTTCCTGCAGCATGGACTGAGACAGGAGAGAGAGTGGTGTCCACTACCTGCAGCATGGACTGAGACAGGAGACAGGAGAGAGAGAGTGGTGTCCACTACCTGCAGCATGGACTGAGACAGGAGACAGGAGAGAGAGAGTGGTGTCCACTACCTGCAGCATGGACTGAGACAGGAGAGAGAGTGGTGTCCACTACCTGCAGCATGGACTGAGACAGGAGAGAGAGAGAGTGGTGTCCACTACCTGCAGCATGGACTGAGACAGGGGAGAGAGAGAGAGTGGTGTCCACCACCTGCAGCATGGACTGAGACAGGAGAGAGAGAGAGTGGTGTCCACTACCTGCAGCATGGACTGAGACAGGAGAGAGAGAGAGTGGTGTCCACTACCTGCAGCATGGACTGAGACAGGGGAGAGAGAGTGGTGTCCACTACCTGCAGCATGTACTGAGACAGGAGAGAGAGAGTGGTGTCCACTACCTGCAGCATGGACTGAGACAGGAGAGAGAGTGGTGTCCACAACCTGCAGCATGGACTGAGACAGGAGAGAGAGAGTGGTGTCCACTACCTGCAGCATGGACTGAGACAGGAGAGAGAGAGAGTGGTGTCCACTTCCTGCAGCATGGACTGAGACAGGAGAGAGAGTGGTGTCCACTACCTGCAGCATGGACTGAGACAGGAGACAGGAGAGAGAGAGTGGTGTCCACTACCTGCAGCATGGACTGAGACAGGAGACAGGAGAGAGAGAGTGGTGTCCACTACCTGCAGCATGGACTGAGACAGGAGAGAGAGTGGTGTCCACTACCTGCAGCATGGACTGAGACAGGAGAGAGAGAGAGTGGTGTCCACTACCTGCAGCATGGACTGAGACAGGAGAGAGAGAGAGAGTGGTGTCCACCACCTGCAGCATGGACTGAGACAGGAGAGAGAGAGAGTGGTGTCCACTACCTGCAGCATGGACTGAGACAGGAGAGAGAGAGAGTGGTGTCCACTACCTGCAGCATGGACTGAGACAGGGGAGAGAGAGTGGTGTCCACTACCTGCAGCATGGACTGAGACAGGAGAGAGAGAGAGTGGTGTCCACTACCTGCAGCATGGACTGAGACAGGAGAGAGAGAGAGAGTGGTGTCCACCACCTGCAGCATGGACTGAGACAGGAGAGAGAGAGAGAGTGGTGTCCACTACCTGCAGCATGGACTGAGACAGGAGAGAGAGAGAGTGGTGTCCACTACCTGCAGCATGGACTGAGACAGGAGAGAGAGAGAGTGGTGTCCACTACCTGCAGCATGGACTGAGACAGGAGAGAGAGAGAGAGTGGTGTCCACCACCTGCAGCATGGACTGAGACAGGAGAGAGAGAGAGAGTGGTGTCCACTACCTGCAGCATGGACTGAGACAGGAGAGAGAGAGAGAGTGGTGTCCACTACCTGCAGCATGGACTGAGACAGGAGAGAGAGAGAGTGGTGTCCACTACCTGCAGCATGGACTGAGACAGGAGAGAGAGAGAGAGTGGTGTCCACTACCTGCAGCATGGACTGAGACAGGAGAGAGAGAGAGAGTGGTGTCCACTACCTGCAGCATGGACTGAGACAGGAGAGAGAGAGAGAGTGGTGTCCACTACCTGCAGCATGGACTGAGACAGGAGAGAGAGTGGTGTCCACTACCTGCAGCATGGACTGAGACAGGAGAGAGAGAGAGAGTGGTGTCCACTACCTGCAGCATGGACTGAGACAGGAGAGAGAGTGGTGTCCACTACCTGCAGCATGGACTGAGACAGGAGAGAGAGAGAGTGGTGTCCACTACCTGCAGCATGGACTGAGACAGGAGAGAGAGAGAGAGTGGTGTCCACTACCTGCAGCATGTACTGAGACAGGAGAGAGAGAGTGGTGTCCACAACCTGCAGCATGGACTGAGACAGGAGAGAGAGAGTGGTGTCCACTACCTGCAGCATGGACTGAGACAGGAGAGAGAGAGAGTGGTGTCCACTACCTGCAGCATGGACTGAGACAGGAGAGAGAGAGAGTGGTGTCCACTACCTGCAGCATGGACTGAGACAGGAGACAGGAGAGAGAGAGTGGTGTCCACTACCTGCAGCATGGACTGAGACAGGAGAGAGAGTGGTGTCCACTACCTGCAGCATGGACTGAGACAGGAGACAGGAGAGAGAGAGTGGTGTCCACTACCTGCAGCATGGACTGAGACAGGAGACAGGAGAGAGAGAGTGGTGTCCACTACCTGCAGCATGGACTGAGACAGGAGACAGGAGAGAGAGAGAGTGGTGTCCACTACCTGCAGCATGGACTGAGACAGGAGAGAGAGAGAGAGTGGTGTCCACCACCTGCAGCATGGACTGAGACAGGGGAGAGAGAGTGGTGTCCACTACCTGCAGCATGGACTGAGACAGGAGAGAGAGTGGTGTCCACTACCTGCAGCATGGACTGAGACAGGAGAGAGAGAGAGAGTGGTGTCCACTACCTGCAGCATGTACTGAGACAGGAGAGAGAGAGTGGTGTCCACCACCTGCAGCATGGACTGAGACAGGAGAGAGAGAGAGTGGTGTCCACCACCTGCAGCATGGACTGAGACAGGAGAGAGAGTGGTGTCCACTACCTGCAGCATGGACTGAGACAGGAGAGAGAGAGAGAGTGGTGTCCACTACCTGCAGCATGTACTGAGACAGGAGAGAGAGTGGTGTCCACTACCTGCAGCATGGACTGAGACAGGAGAGAGAGTGGTGTCCACCACCTGCAGCATGGACTGAGACAGGAGAGAGAGTGGTGTCCACTACCTGCAGCATGGACTGAGACAGGAGACAGGAGAGAGAGAGTGGTGTCCACTACCTGCAGCATGGACTGAGACAGGAGACAGGAGAGAGAGAGTGGTGTCCACTACCTGCAGCATGGACTGAGACAGGAGACAGGAGAGAGAGAGTGGTGTCCACTACCTGCAGCATGGACTGAGACAGGAGAGAGAGAGAGTGGTGTCCACTACCTGCAGCATGGACTGAGACAGGAGAGAGAGAGTGGTGTCCACCACCTGCAGCATGGACTGAGACAGGAGAGAGAGAGAGAGTGGTGTCCACTACCTGCAGCATGGACTGAGACAGGGGAGAGAGAGTGGTGTCCACTACCTGCAGCATGGACTGAGACAGGAGAGAGAGAGAGAGTGGTGTCCACTACCTGCAGCATGTACTGAGACAGGAGAGAGAGAGTGGTGTCCACTACCTGCAGCATGGACTGAGACAGGAGAGAGAGAGAGTGGTGTCCACTACCTGCAGCATGGACTGAGACAGGAGAGAGAGAGAGTGGTGTCCACTACCTGCAGCATGGACTGAGACAGGAGAGAGAGAGAGTGGTGTCCACTACCTGCAGCATGGACTGAGACAGGAGAGAGAGAGAGTGGTGTCCACTACCTGCAGCATGGACTGAGACAGGAGAGAGAGAGAGAGTGGTGTCCACTACCTGCAGCATGGATTGAGACAGGAGAGAGAGAGTGGTGTCCACTACCTGCAGCATGGACTGAGACAGGAGAGAGAGAGAGTGGTGTCCACTACCTGCAGCATGGACTGAGACAGGAGAGAGAGAGAGAGTGGTGTCCACTACCTGCAGCATGGACTGAGACAGAAGAGAGAGAGAGTGGTGTCCACTACCTGCAGCATGGATTGAGACAGGAGAGAGAGAGTGGTGTCCACTACCTGCAGCATGGACTGAGACAGGAGACAGGAGAGAGTGGTGTCCACTACCTGCAGCATGGACTGAGACAGAAGAGAGAGAGAGTGGTGTCCACTACCTGCAGCATGGACTGAGACAGGGGAGAGAGAGTTGTGTCCACTACCTGCAGCATGGATTGAGACAGGAGAGAGAGAGTGGTGTCCACTACCTGCAGCATGGACTGAGACAGGAGAGAGAGAGAGAGTGGTGTCCACCACCTGCAGCATGGACTGAGACAGGAGAGAGAGAGAGAGTGGTGTCCACCACCTGCAGCATGGACTGAGACAGGAGAGAGAGAGAGTGGTGTCCACAACCTGCAGCATGGACTGAGACAGGAGAGAGAGTGGTGTCCACTACCTGCAGCATGGACTGAGACAGGAGAGAGAGAGAGAGTGGTGTCCACTACCTGCAGCATGGACTGAGACAGGAGACAGGAGAGAGAGAGTGGTGTCCACTACCTGCAGCATGGACTGAGACAGGAGACAGGAGAGAGAGAGTGGTGTCCACTACCTGCAGCATGGACTGAGACAGGAGAGAGAGTGGTGTCCACTACCTGCAGCATGGACTGAGACATTTACATTTACATTACATTTAAGTCATTTATTAGACGCTCTTATCCAGAGCGACTTACAAATTGGAAAGTTCATACATATTCATCCTGGTCCCCCCGTGGGGAATGAACCCACAACCCTGGCGTTGCAAGCGCCATGCTCTACCAACTGAGCCACACGGGACAGGAGAGAGAGAGAGAGTGGTGTCCACCACCTGCAGCATGGACTGAGACAGGAGAGAGAGAGTGGTGTCCACCACCTGCAGCATGGACTGAGACAGGAGAGAGAGTGGTGTCCACTACCTGCAGCATGGACTGAGACAGGAGAGAGAGAGAGAGTGGTGTCCACCACCTGCAGCATGGACTGAGACAGGAGAGAGAGAGTGGTGTCCACTACCTGCAGCATGGACTGAGACAGGAGAGAGAGAGTGGTGTCCACAACCTGCAGCATGGACTGAGACAGGAGAGAGAGAGAGTGGTGTCCACGACCTGCAGCATGGACTGAGACAGGAGAGAGAGAGAGAGTGGTGTCCACCACCTGCAGCATGGACTGAGACAGGAGAGAGAGAGAGTGGTGTCCACTACCTGCAGCATGGACTGAGACAGGAGAGAGAGAGAGTGGTGTCCACGACCTGCAGCATGGACTGAGACAGGAGAGAGAGAGAGAGTGGTGTCCACCACCTGCAGCATGGACTGAGACAGGAGAGAGAGAGTGGTGTCCACTACCTGCAGCATGGACTGAGGCAGGAGAGAGAGTGGTGTCCACAACCTGCAGCATAGACTGAGACAGGAGAGTTATGGCCCCTGTACCTGCCTGGCTGTAAGATGTTTCTCCTGCTCTGTGGTTGGACTGGAAGGCTGTTGGTCTGTGTAGCCTCATATAGGTAGCTACATGTGTACTAAGTAGGTAGAGACAATGTTTACCTCTGTGACTCCCACAACACCTTATTTATAAAAGAAAACACAGACCCAATATAGGCTATAGCCATGCACCGTATTAAACACAACAATCCCTTTTGAACCTGGCTGACTGGATGGATGGCTGACTGGATGGATGGATGGCTGACTGGATGGATGGATGGCTGACTGGGTGGATGGATGGCTGACTGGGTGGATGGATGGCTGACTGGGTGGATGGCTGACTGGGTGGATGGCTCACTGGGTGGATGGCTGACTGGGTGGATGGCTGACTGGGTGGATGGCTGACTGGGTGGATGGCTGACTGGGTGGATGGCTGACTGGATGGATAGCTAGCTGGATGGATAGCTAGCTGGATGGCTAGCCAGCTGGATGGCTAGCCGACTGGATGGCTGACTGACTGGATGGCTAGCTGGATGGAGGGCTAGCTGGATGGCTGACTTGTTGGCTAAATTAGCAAACCAAATGAACTACTGCAGAGAATTTACTCAATTTGAGACAGTTAACAGTTATAGGATATCTAGCTGGCAGACACTTAGTTGTGAATTCCCTACTGTAATTAGATCACCTGGCGCCTGCTGCACAACAGTGACTCACAAGGCTCCGGTCTCTCGCCGTTGTAAACAAAACACCACGTGATTGGGGACGAAATCAAATCAAGTTTTATATTTATAAAAGATGTTAGGGACAATAGAGGATGATCCACAGCTATATATAATACAAAAAGAGGTGAGGGCGATGGAAATGCACATGGCAGTTGATCTACTACAATCCGGTAAATGGCACTGTATGCTCTTTTCAAGGGATGGATCCCAGTCGGTTCAGGGCTATGGGATACAGGGGGTCGAGCGTGGTCTGCCGGGCATTGGGATGACAACCCAACTCGGGTTGAGGAGGGCGTTTAGCGCGTGGAATAGTAGGGACCAATTGGAGGTTTACTTAGTAGAAATGCAAATATCATGGTACAACTATATAGACACTCAATCATTATGTTACTTTTTAATAGTACGTTTACAAAAATATATTCTGATTAAAAGAATGAAAGGTGTGTCTCATTATGGTAAGTGGTGAAATAAGTATAGCCAGTTACAATTGTAATGTCTTAGCAGATAATAAGAAAAGACGATCAGTATTTACCTGGCTAAAAGAGAAGGATTATAATATCTATTGTTTACAGGAAACCCATTCAACAGTTTTAGATGAAGTTTTGTGGAAAAAGAACTGGGGGGGCAAAATATATTTCTCCCATGGGCAAAGAAATTCAAAAGGGGTGATGGTCTTAATTAACAATAATTTTGATCCAAATGTGCAAATTGTCCAAACAGATCCTCAAGGTAGATGGATTATTTTAAATATGTTATTGGACAATAAACAAAATAGTGGAAGTATACAAAACTTTTTTTGATATACTCAAAGGACCATTATTAGCTTGTTTTAACCACTCCTATATAAATGGTAGATTATCAGACACGCAACAAGAAGGTCTGATATCGTTATTACTGAAACAGGACCCAAGTGGTATATACAGTGGGGAGAACAAGTATTTGATACACTGCCGATTTTGCAGGTTTTCCTACTTACAAAGCATGTAGAGGTCTGTCATTTTTATCATAGGTACACTTCAACTGTGAGAGACGGAATCTAAAACAAAAATCCAGAAAATCACATTGTATGATTTTTAAATAATTAATTTGCATTTTATTGCATGACATAAGTATTTGATCACCTACCAACCAGTAAGAATTCCGGCTCTCACAGACCTGTTAGTTTTTCTTTAAGAAGCCCTCCTGTTCTCCACTCATTACCTGTATTAACTGCACCTGTTTGAACTCGTTACCTGTATAAAAGACACCTGTCCACACACTCAATCAAACAGACTCCAACCTCTCCACAATGGCCAAGACCAGAGAGCTGTGTAAGGACATCAGGGATAAATTGTAGACCTGTACAAGGCTGGGATGGGCTACAGGACAATAGCCAAGCAGCTTGGTGAGAAGGCAACAACTGTTGGCACAATTATTAGAAAATGGAAGAAGTTCAAGATGACGGTCAATCACCCTCGGTCTGGGGCTCCATGCAAGATCTCACCTCGTGGGGCATCAATGATCATGAGGAATGTGAGGGATCAGCCCAGAACTACACGGCAGGACCTGGTCAATGACCTGAAGAGAGCTGGGACCACAGTCTCAAAGAAAACCATTAGTAACACACTACGCCGTCATGGATTAAAATCCTGCAGCGCACGCAAGGTCCCCCTGCTCAAGCCAGCGCATGTCCAGGCCCGTCTGAAGTTTGCCAATGACCATCTGGATGATCCAGAGGAGGAATGGGAGAAGGTCATGTGGTCTGATGAGACAAAAATAGAGCTTTTTGCTCTAAACTCCACTCGCCGTGTTTGGAGGAATAGAAGGATGAGTACAACCCCAAGAACACCATCCCAACCGTGAAGCATGGAGGTGGAAACATCATTCTTTGGGGATGCTTTTCTGCAAAGGGGACAGGACGACTGCACCGTATTGAGGGGAGGATGGATGGGGCCATGTATCGCGAGATCTTGACCAACAACCTCCTTCCCTCAGTAAGAGCATTGAAGATGGGTCGTGGCTGGGTCTTCCAGCATGACAACGACCTGAAACACACAGCCAGGGCAACTAAGGAGTGGCTCCGTAAGAAGCATCTCAAGGTCCTGGAGTGGCCTAGCCAGTCTCCAGACCTGAACCCAATAGAAAATCTTTGGAGGGAGCCGAAAGTCCGTATTGCCCAGCGACAGCCCCGAAACCTGAAGGATCTGGAGAAGGTCTGTATGGAGGAGTGGGCAAAAATCCCTGCTGCAGTGTGTGCAAACCTGGTCAAGAACTACAGGAAACGTATGATCTCTGTAATTGCAAACTAAGGTTTCTGTACCAAATATTCAGTTCTGCTTTTCTGATGTATCAAATACTTATGTCATGCAATAAAATGCAAATTAATTACTTAAAAATCATACAATGTGATTTTCTGGATTTTTGTTTTAGATTCCGTCTCTCATAGTTGAAGTGTACCTATGATAAAAATTACAGACCTCTACATGCTTTGTAAGTAGGAAAACCTGCAAAATCGGCAGTGTATCAAATACTTGTTCTCCCCACTGTATAAAGATCCAGTCCAATTAAAAAATTGGAGACCTCTTACACTTCAGTGTTGTGATGCAAAAATCCTAGCAAAATGCTTGGCGCATAGAATAAAAAAAGTTTTGTTTGTGACAGGTTTTTTACATGGACGATACATTGGAGATAATATAAGGCAAGTACTGGAAACAATAGAACACTATGAAATATCGGGGACACCAGGCCTGGTTTTCATCGCTGATTTTGAAAAGGCTTTTGATAAAGTACGACTGGAGTTTATATATAAATGCCTAGAATATTTCAATTTTGGGGAATCTCTTATAAAATGGGTTAAAATTATGTATAGTAACCCTAGGTGTAAAATAGTAAATAATGGCTACATCTCAAAGTTTTAAACTATCTAGAGGAGTAAAACAAGGTTGTCCACTATCGGCATATCTATTTATTATTGCCATCGAAATGTTAGCTGTTAAAATTAGATCAAACATTAATATTAAGGGATTAGAAATCCGTGGCTTAAAAACTAAGGTGTCATTGTACGCTGATGATTCATGTTTTCTTTTAAAACCACAACTAGAGTCCCTCCAGGGCCTCATAGAGGATCTAGATACCTTTGCTATCCTCTCTGGATTAAAACCAAATTATGATAAATGTACCATATTACGTATTGGATCACTAAAAAATACACATTTTATATTGCCATGTAGTTTACCAATTAAATGGTCTGACGGAGATGTGGACATACTCGGTATAAAAATCCCAAAAGAAAGAAATGATCTCACTCCAATAAATTTTTATAGAAAGTTAGCAAAAATAGATAAGATCTTGCTACCATGGAGAGGAAAATACCTGTCTATTTGTGGAAAAATCACCCTGATTAACTCTTTAGTCATATCACAGTTTACCTATTTGCTTATGGTTTTGCCTACACCTAGTGACCTGCTTTTTAAATTATATGAACAAAAAATATTCCATTTTATTTGGAACGGCAAGCCAGATAAAATTAAAAGGGCCTATTTATATAACGAATATGAATTCGGAGGGCAGAAATTATTAAATATTAAAGCATTAGACCTCTCACTAAAGGCATCAGTCATACAAAAGTTATACTTAAATCCAAACTGGTTCTCTAGTAAATTGGTACGAATGTCTCATCCTATATTCAAGAAGGGCCTTTTCCCCTTTATTCAGATTACACCTGCTCACTTTCGGTTGTTTGAAAAGGAAATAATCTCCAAAATATCCTTATTTTTTAAACAAGCCTTAGAAAGTTGGTTGCAATTTCAGTTTAATCCACCTGAAAGGACGGAACAAATAGTACAACAAATATTGTGGTTAAATTCAAATATAGTAATTGATAAAAAAAACTGTATTTATTGAAGAAATGTTTAAAAAAGGTATAATTTTTGTGAATGATGTCATAAATAGGACTGGTGGAGTTATGTCACACATGCAGCTAACACAGACATATGGAAATGTCTGCTCTACCCAAAATTACAACCAATTAATTGCAGCATTACCACAAAAATGGAAGAGGCAAGTAGAAGGGGAAAAAAGTAAGGAACTTGTATGTCGGCCCTGTATTAAAGAACATAAATGGTTAAAGAAAAGTGTGATAAATAAAAATATATACAAATTTCATTTAAGGACCAAAAAACTGACAGCTGTGCCATATAAATTGCAAAATAGTTGGGAAGAGATTTTCGATGTACCCATTCCATGGCACATGGTTTATGAATTGATACGCAAAACAACGCCGGATTCAAAACTTCGAATTTTTCAATTTAAATTACTGTACAAAATTCTTGCAACTAATAGAATGTTATATATATGGGGTATACAATCTTCCCAGCTCTGCAGATTCTGTTGTGAGGAGGCAGAGTCATTAGATCATTTATTTTGGTATTGTCCATATGTAGCTCGTTTTTGGTCACAGGTCCAGGAATGGCTGAAGAATTGCAACATTTGCCTAAAACTAACGCTACAGATAGCAATACTGGGGGATTTGAAAAGCCATAGTCAATCAATCAATAATATAATAATTATTTTAGCAAAAATGTTTATTTTTAATTTACAATCTATAGAAGCTATGAGAATAGGAAGGTTCAAGTCTTTTGTGAAGCATCACAGCACAGTTGAAAAATATATGGCAAATAAAAATCCGAAATGGATGATGTTGGAAGATAGATGGGAGGGGTTGAGTGGAACTGAAGGGTGGGACTAATAACAAGATAAACAATGTAGGGCATACGGGATCTGTGAAATGTGTATAGGTGCGGAGCTTTTGTGAAATAGCACAGTTACAAGTGGAAATAAAATTGGATGGACAACAGAAATAGAGGAAGGACTAAGAACAAATAAGAGAGAACTATTGTAAAGTGGACTGTGTCTGTAAGATGGGTATAAGATGTATAAATTGAAGGTAAAAGCAGAAGTGTTTATTAGTTTACTCCAATTGGGGGATTGGTGGTAGGGTGCGGGGAATAATAATAAAGGTATATTCTTTAAAAAAGTATGTATGTCTATATAGGTATGTGTATGTATATATGTGTATATGTATGCATACGTGTATGGATATATATATTTACCCCAAAAAATATGGGGGATTGGAAATGATGCAGACAATTACATTGGAAGCAACATTCTTTCTGCAAGATTAAGCTGATCCACCCCCCCCAGAAAAAAAAAAAAATAATAATAAAAGTTTTATTTATACAGCACATTTCAGACATGGAATGCAACACAATGTGCTTTACAGGAATAAACTATGAAAATAAAAGCTGAAATATTTACTACACAACAAACAAGGTACAAAAACAAAAGAATGACAAACTGAATGACTGAAAAGCAAAGCTACAAATGTCTTTTAAGATCTCTTTTAAATATGTCCACAGTTTCAGCCCCCTCAGGTTCTCTGGCAGGCTGGGGGCTGGGGGCATAGTAACTAAAGGCTGTCTCTCCATGCCTCTTGGTCCTGGGCTTTGGGATAGTTAAAAAGCTGTCTCTCCATGCCTCTTGGTCCTAGGCTTTGGGATAGTTATAAGGCTGTCTCTCCATGCCTCTTGGTCCTAGGCTTTGGGATAGTTAAAAGGCTGTCTCTCCATGCCTCTTGGTCCTGGGCTTTGGGATAGTTAAAAAGCTGTCTCTCCATGCCTCTTGGTCCTAGGCTTTGGGATAGTTAAAAGGCTGTCTCTCCATGCCTCTTGGTCCTAGGCTTTGGGATAGTTATAAGGCTGTCTCTCCATGCCTCTTGGTCCTGGGCTTTGGGATAGTTATAAGGCTGTCTCTCCATGCCTCTTGGTCCTAGGCTTTGGGATAGTTATAAGGCTGTCTCTCCATGCCTCTTGGTCCTGGGCTTTGGGATAGTTATAAGGCTGTCTCTCCATGCCTCTTGGTCCTGGGCTTTGGGATAGTTAAAAGGCTGTCTCTCCATGCCTCTTGGTCCTAGGCTTTGGGATAGTTAAAAGGCTGTCTCTCCATGCCTCTTGGTCCTAGGCTTTGGGATAGTTAAAAGGCTGTCTCTCCATGCCTCTTGGTCCTGGGCTTTGGTATAGTTATAAGGCTGTCTCTCCATGCCTCTTGGTCCTAGGCTTTGGGATAGTTAAAAGGCTGTCTCCATGCCTCTTGGTCCTAGGCTTTGGGATAGTTATAAGGCTGTCTCTCCATGCCTCTTGGTCCTAGGCTTTGGGATAGTTATAAGGCTGTCTCTCCATGCCTCTTGGTCCTGGGCTTTGGGATAGTTAAAAGGCTGTCTCTCCATGCCTCTTGGTCCTAGGCTTTGGGATAGTTATAAAGCTGTCTCTCCATGCCTCTTGGTCCTAGGCTTTGGGATAGTTATAAGGCTGTCTCTCCATGCCTCTTGGTCCTAGGCTTTGGGATAGTTATAAGGCTGTCTCTCCATGCCTCTTGGTCCTAGGCTTTGGGATAGTTAAAAGGCTGTCTCTCCATGCCTCTTGGTCCTAGGCTTTGGGATAGTTATAAGGCTGTCTCTCCATGTCTCTTGGTCCTAGGCTTTGGGATAGTTAAAAGGCTGTCTCTCCATGCCTCTTGGTCCTAGGCTTTGGGATAGTTAAAAGGCTGTCTCTCCATGCCTCTTGGTCCTAGGCTTTGGGATAGTTAAAAGGCTGTCTCTCCATGCCTCTTGGTCCTAGGCTTTGGGATAGTTATAAAGCTGTCTCTCCATGCCTCTTGGTCCTAGGCTTTGGGATAGTTATAAGGCTGTCTCTCCATGCCTCTTGGTCCTGGGCTTTGGGATAGTTAAAAGGCTGTCTCTCCATGCCTCTTGGTCCTAGGCTTTGGGATAGTTAAAAGGCTGTCTCTCCATGCCTCTTGGTCCTAGGCTTTGGGATAGTTAAAAGGCTGCCTCTCCATGCCTCTTGGTCCTAGGCTTTGGGGAAGTTAAAAGCCCAAAACCAGAGGACCTGAGGGACCTACTGGATACATAACTTAAAGCATGTCTGACATGTATTGTGGTGCACCATCGTGGATTGATTTAAAAACTAATAGAAGAATCTTCAAATATATTCTAAAACTGACAGGCAGCCAGTGCAGAGACCTTTTTTGGTCATTTACCACTTTAACTAAGGCTGTCTCTGTGTTGGCTCTAGGATCATTTACCACTTTAACTAAGGCTGTCTCTGTGTTGGCTCTAGGATCATTTACCACTTTAACTAAGACTGTCTCTGTGTTGGCTCTAGGATCATTTACCACTTTAACTAAGACTGTCTTTACACTCTAGGTGTTAATAGTGTGTATATGGTATACTACCCAAGCCTCGTGTTAATAGTGTGTATATGGTATACTACCCAAGCCTAGTGTTAATAGTGTGTGTATGGTATACTACCCAAGCCTCGTGTTAATAGTGTGTATATATGGTATACTACCCAAGCCTATTGTTAATAGTGTGTATATGGTATACTACCCAAAACTAGTGTTAATAGTGTGTGTATGGTATACTACCCAAGCCTAGTGTTAATAGTGTGTATATGGTATACTACCCAAGCCTAGTGTTAATAGTGTGTATATGGTATACTACCCAAGCCTCGTGTTAATAGTGTATATATGGTATACTACCCAAGCCTCGTGTTAATAGTGTGTATATATGGTATACTACCCAAGCCTAGTGTTAATAGTGTGTATATGGTATACTACCCAAGCCTAGTGTTAATAGTGTGTGTATGGTATACTACCCAAGCCTAGTGTTAATAGTGTGTATATGGTATACTACCCAAGCCTATTGTTAATAGTGTGTATATGGTATACTACCCAAGCCTAGTGTTAATAGTGTATATATGGTATACTACCCAAGTCTAGTGTTAATAGTGTATATATACTACCCAAGCCTAGTGTTAATAGTGTATATATGGTATACTACCCAAGCCTAGTGTTAATAGTGTATATATGGTATACTACCCAAGCCTAGTGTTAATAGTGTATATATACTACCAAAGCCTAGTGTATATATGGTATACTACCCAAGCCTAGTGTATATATGGTATACTACCCAGGCCTAGTGTTAATAGTGTGTATATGGTATACTACCCAAGCCTAGTGTTAATAGTGTGTATATGGTATACTACCCAAGCCTATTGTATATATGGTATACTACCCAAGCCTAGTGTTAATAGTGTATATATGGTATACTACCCAAGCCTAGTGTTAATAGTGTGTATATATGGTATACTACCCAAGCCTAGTGTTAATAGTGTGTGTATGGTATACTACCCAAGCCTAGTGTTAATAGTGTGTATATGGTATACTACCCAAGCCTAGTGTTAATAGTGTGTGTGTGGTATACTACCCAAGCCTAGTGTATATATGGTATACTACCCAAGCCTCATGTTAATGGTGTGTGTATGGTATACTACCCAAGCCTAGTGGTAATAGTGTATATATACTACCCAAGCCTAGTGTGTATATATGGTATACTACCCAAGCCTCATGTTAATAGTGTGTGTATGGTATACTACCCAAGCCTAGTGTTAATAGTGTGTATATGGTATACTACCCAAGCCTCATGTTAATAGTGTGTGTATGGTATACTACCCAAGCCTAGTGTTAATAGTGTATATATACTACCCAAGCCTAGTGTATATATGGTATACTACCCAAGCCTATTGTTAATAGTGTGTATATGGTATACTACCCAAGCCTAGTGTTAATAGTGTGTATATGGTATACTACCCAAGCCTATTGTATATATGGTATACTACCCACGTCTAGTGTTAATAGTGTGTATATGGTATACTACCCAAGCCTAGTGTGTATATGGTATACTACCCACGCCTAGTGTTAATAGTGTATATATGGTATACTACCCAAAACTAGTGTTAATAGTGTGTGTATGGTATACTACCCAAGCCTAGTGTTAATAGTGTATATATGGTATACTACCCAAGCCTAGTGTTAATAGTGTGTATATGGTATACTACCCAAGCCTATTGTATATATGGTATACTACCCAAGCCTAGTGTTAATAGTGTGTATATGGTATACTATCCACGCCTATTGTATATATGGTATACTACCCAAGCCTAGTGTTAATAGTGTGTATATGGTATACTACCCAAGCCTATTGTATATATGGTATACTACCCAAGCCTAGGGTGTATATGGTATACTACCCAAGCCTAGTGTTAATAGTGTGTATATGGTATTCTACCCAAGCCTATTGTATATATGGTATACTACCCAAGCCTAGTGTGTATATGGTATACTACCCAAGCCTAGTGTTAATAGTGTGTATATGGTATACTACCCAAGCCTAGTGTATATTTGGTATACTACCCAAGCCTAGTGTTAATAGTGTATATATACTACCCAAGCCTAGTGTTAATAGTGTATATATACTACCCAAGCCTAGTGTATATATGGTATACTACCCAAGCCTAGTGTTAATAGTGCGTATATTGTATACTACCCAAGCCTATTGTATATATGGTATACTACCCAAGCCTAGTGGTAATAGTGTGTATATGGTATACTACCCAAGCCTATTGTATATATTGTATACTACCCAAGCCTAGTGTTAATAGTGTGTATATGGTATACTACCCAAGCCTATTGTATATATGGTATACTACCCAAGCCTAGTGTTAATAGTGTGTATATGGTATACTACCCACGCCTAGTGTATATATCGTATACTACCCAAGCCTAGTGTTAATAGTGTATATATGGTATACTACGCAAGCCTAGTGTTAATAGTGTGTATATATGGTATACTACCCAAGCATAGTGTTAATAGTGTGTGTATGGTATACTACCCAAGCCTAGTGTTAATAGTGTGTATATGGTATACTACCCAAGCCTAGTGTTAATAGTGTGTATATGGTATACTACCCAAGCCTAGTATTAATAGTGTGTGTATGGTATACTACCCAAGCCTAGTGTTAATAGTGTGTGTATGGTATACTACCCAAGCCTAGTGTATATATACTACCCAAGCCTAGTGTTAATAGTGTGTGTATGGTATACTACCCAAGCCTAGTGTTAATAGTGTATATATACTACCCAAGCCTAGTGTATATATGGTATACTACCCAAGCCTCATGTTAATAGTGTTTGTATTGTATACTACCCAAGCCTAGTGTTAATAGTGTGTGTATGGTATACTACCCAAGCCTAGTGTATATATGGTATACTACCCAAGCCTAGTGTTAATAGTGTGTGTATGGTATACTACCCAAGCCTAGTGTGTATATGGTATACTACCCAAGCCTAGTGTATATATACTACCCAAGTCTAGTGTTAATAGTGTATATATACTACCCAAGTCTAGTGTTAATAGTGTGTATATATGGTATACTACCCAAGCCTAGTGTTAATATTGTATATATGGTATACTACCCAAGCCTAGTGTTAATAGTGTATATATGGTATACTACCCAAGCCTAGTGTTAATAGTGTATATATGGTATACTACCCAAGCCTAGTGTTAGTAGTGTATATATGGTATACTACCCAAGCCTAGTGTTAATAGTGTATATATGGTATACTACCCAAGCCTAGTGTTAATAGTGTATATATATACTACCCAAGCCTAGTTTTAATAGTGTATATATATACTACCCAAGCCTAGTGTTAATAGTGTATATATGGTATACTACCCAAGCCTAGTGTTAATAGTGTATATATGGTATACTACCCAAGCCTAGTGTTAATAGTGTATATATGGTATACTACCCAAGTCTAGTGTTAATAGTGTGTATATACTACCCAAGTCTAGTGTTAATAGTGTATATATGGTATACTACCCAAGTCTAGTGTTAATAGTGTATATATACTACCCAAGCCTAGTGTTAATAGTCTGTATATATGGTATACTACCCACGTCTAGTGTATATATGGTATACTACCCAAGCCTAGTGTTAATAGTGTATATATACTACCCAAGCCTAGTGTTAATAGTGTATATATATACTACCCAAGCCTAGTGTTAATAGTGTATATATGGTATACTACCCAAGCCTAGTGTTAATAGTGTGTATATGGTATACTACCCAAACCTAGTATTAATAGTGTGTGTATGGTATACTACCCAAGCCTAGTGTATATATGGTATACTACCCAAGCCTAGTGTTAATAGTGTGTGTATGGTATACTACCCAAGCCTAGTGTTAATAGTGTGTATATACTACCCACGTCTAGTGTGTATATGGTATACTATCCAAGCCTAGTGTTAATAGTGTGTGTATGGTATACTACCCAAGCCTAGTGTATATATACTACCCAAGCCTAGTGTTAATAGTGTGTGTATGGTATACTTCCCAAGCCTAGTGTTAATAGTGTGTATATACTACCCAAGCCTAGTGTGTATATGGTATACTACCCAAGCCTAGTGTTAATAGTGTGTGTATGGTATACTACCCAAGCCTAGTGTTAATAGTGTGTATATGGTATACTACCCAAGCCTAGTGTTAATAGTGTATATATATACTACCCAAGCCTAGTTTTAATAGTGTATATATATACTACCCAAGCCTAGTGTTAATAGTGTATATATGGTATACTACCCAAGCCTAGTGTTAATAGTGTATATATGGTATACTACCCAAGCCTAGTGTTAATAGTGTATATATGGTATACTACCCAAGTCTAGTGTTAATAGTGTGTATATACTACCCAAGTCTAGTGTTAATAGTGTATATATGGTATACTACCCAAGTCTAGTGTTAATAGTGTATATATACTACCCAAGCCTAGTGTTAATAGTCTGTATATATGGTATACTACCCACGTCTAGTGTATATATGGTATACTACCCAAGCCTAGTGTTAATAGTGTATATATACTACCCAAGCCTAGTGTTAAGTGTATATATATATACTACCCAAGCCTAGTGTTAATAGTGTATATTTGGTATACTACCCAAGCCTAGTGTTAATAGTGTGTATATGGTATACTACCCAAACCTAGTATTAATAGTGTGTGTATGGTATACTACCCAAGCCTAGTGTATATATGGTATACTACCCAAGCCTAGTGTTAATAGTGTGTGTATGGTATACTACCCAAGCCTAGTGTTAATAGTGTGTATATACTACCCACGTCTAGTGTGTATATGGTATACTATCCAAGCCTAGTGTTAATAGTGTGTGTATGGTATACTACCCAAGCCTAGTGTATATATACTACCCAAGCCTAGTGTTAATAGTGTGTGTATGGTATACTTCCCAAGCCTAGTGTTAATAGTGTGTATATACTACCCAAGCCTAGTGTGTATATGGTATACTACCCAAGCCTAGTGTTAATAGTGTGTGTATGGTATACTACCCAAGCCTAGTGTTAATAGTGTGTATATGGTATACTACCCAAGCCTATTGTATATATGGTATACTACCCAAGCCTAGGGTGTATATGGTATACTACCCAAGCCTAGTGTTAATAGTGTGTATATGGTATTCTACCCAAGCCTATTGTATATATGGTATACTACCCAAGCCTAGTGTGTATATGGTATACTACCCAAGCCTAGTGTTAATAGTGTGTATATGGTATACTACCCAAGCCTAGTGTATATTTGGTATACTACCCAAGCCTAGTGTTAATAGTGTATATATGGTATACTACCCAAGCCTAGTGTTAATAGTGTGTATATGGTATACTACCCAAGCCTATTGTATATATGGTATACTACCCAAGCCTAGTGTTAATAGTGTATATATGGTATACTACCCAAGCCTAGTGTTAATAGTGTATATATACTACCCAAGCCTAGTGTTAATAGTGTATATATACTACCCAAGCCTAGTGTATATATGGTATACTACCCAAGCCTAGTGTTAATAGTGCGTATATTGTATACTACCCAAGCCTATTGTATATATGGTATACTACCCAAGCCTAGTGGTAATAGTGTGTATATGGTATACTACCCAAGCCTATTGTATATATTGTATACTACCCAGGCCTAGTGTTAATAGTGTGTATATGGTATACTACCCAAGCCTATTGTATATATGGTATACTACCCAAGCCTAGTGTTAATAGTGTGTATATGGTATACTACCCACGCCTAGTGTATATATCGTATACTACCCAAGCCTAGTGTTAATAGTGTATATATGGTATACTACGCAAGCCTAGTGTTAATAGTGTGTATATATGGTATACTACCCAAGCATAGTGTTAATAGTGTGTGTATGGTATACTACCCAAGCCTAGTGTTAATAGTGTGTATATGGTATACTACCCAAGCCTAGTGTTAATAGTGTGTATATGGTATACTACCCAAGCCTATTATTAATAGTGTGTGTATGGTATACTACCCAAGCCTAGTGTTAATAGTGTGTGTATGGTATACTACCCAAGCCTAGTGTATATATGGTATACTACCCAAGCCTCATGTTAAGAGTGTGTGTATGGTATACTACTCAAGCCTAGTGGTAATAGTGTATATATACTACCCAAGCCTAGTGTGTATATATGGTATACTACCCAAGCCTAGTGTATATATACTACCCAAGCCTAGTGTTAATAGTGTGTGTATGGTATACTACCCAAGCCTAGTGTTAATAGTGTATATATACTACCCAAGCCTAGTGTATATATGGTATACTACCCAAGCCTCATGTTAATAGTGTGTGTATTGTATACTACCCAAGCCTAGTGTTAATAGTGTGTGTATGGTATACTACCCAAGCCTAGTGTATTTATGGTATACTACCCAAGCCTAGTGTTAATAGTGTGTGTATGGTATACTACCCAAGCCTAGTGTGTATATGGTATACTACCCAAGCCTAGTGTATATATACTACCCAAGTCTAGTGTTAATAGTGTATATATACTACCCAAGTCTAGTGTTAATAGTGTGTATATATGGTATACTACCCAAGCCTAGTGTTAATATTGTATATATGGTATACTACCCAAGCCTAGTGTTAATAGTGTATATATGGTATACTACCCAAGCCTAGTGTTAATAGTGTATATATGGTATACTACCCAAGCCTAGTGTTAATAGTGTATATATGGTATACTACCCAAGCCTAGTGTTAATAGTGTATATATGGTATACTACCCAAGCCTAGTGTTAATAGTGTATATATATACTACCCAAGCCTAGTTTTAATAGTGTATATATATACTACCCAAGCCTAGTGTTAATAGTGTATATATGGTATACTACCCAAGCCTAGTGTTAATAGTGTATATATGGTATACTACCCAAGCCTAGTGTTAATAGTGTATATATGGTATACTACCCAAGTCTAGTGTTAATAGTGTGTATATACTACCCAAGTCTAGTGTTAATAGTGTATATATGGTATACTACCCAAGTCTAGTGTTAATAGTGTATATATGGTATACTACCCAAGTCTAGTGTTAATAGTGTGTATATACTACCCAAGTCTAGTGTTAATAGTGTATATATGGTATACTACCCAAGTCTAGTGTTAATAGTGTATATATACTACCCAAGCCTAGTGTTAATAGTCTGTATATATGGTATACTACCCACGTCTAGTGTATATATGGTATACTACCCAAGCCTAGTGTTAATAGTGTATATATACTACCCAAGCCTAGTGTTAATAGTGTATATATATACTACCCAAGCCTAGTGTTAATAGTGTATATATGGTATACTACCCAAGCCTAGTGTTAATAGTGTGTATATGGTATACTACCCAAACCTAGTATTAATAGTGTGTGTATGGTATACTACCCAAGCCTAGTGTATATATGGTATACTACCCAAGCCTAGTGTTAATAGTGTGTATATACTACCCACGTCTAGTGTGTATATGGTATACTATCCAAGCCTAGTGTTAATAGTGTGTGTATGGTATACTACCCAAGCCTAGTGTATATATACTACCCAAGCCTAGTGTTAATAGTGTGTGTTTGGTATACTTCCCAAGCCTAGTGTTAATAGTGTGTATATACTACCCAAGCCTAGTGTGTATATGGTATACTACCCAAGCCTAGTGTTAATAGTGTGTGTATGGTATACTACCCAAGCCTAGTGTTAATAGTGTGTATATGGTATACTACCCAAGCCTAGTGTTAATAGTGTGTATATGGTATACTACCCAAGCCTAGTGTTAATAGTGTATATATACTACCCAAGTCTAGTGTTAAGTGTGTTTATGTGTGGTGTATCTCCTCAGGCCCAGATAGCCTTCCTGCAGGGAGAGAGGAACGGACAGGAGAACCTGAAGAAGGATCTCGTCAGGAGGATTAAGATGCTGGAATATGCCCTCAAACAGGAGAGGTACCCTGCATCTCATGACATCTTACCACACTGCCTTCCCTCATCATCACCTGGCATAATACTGACATCATCATTACATCACGCAGCATCATCACATGACCCTGTGACCTTTCACATTTTAATTCACCACACTGATGATGACAAGAGGGCCTGACAGCCAAAGACGTCTCTACATCACGCCTTCAAATGACCATGAGACTTAACACAGCAGACAGAGGGGCTACAATGACCGATGACAGGGGGATAAAGAGAGTCCCCTGATGTTGTGATGTGCCTGTACAGCAGAAGGAATGCATATGTTGGCCAACGGTAACTTGGCTATATACACGGGGTACCAGTACTGAGTCAATTAATACACAATGAGTAACGGTAACTTGGCTATATACACGGGGTACCAGTACTGAGTCCATGTGCAGGGGTACGTGATAACTGAGGTAGATATGTACATATAGGTAGGGATAAAGTTACTAGTTAACGGGATAGATAATAAACAGTGACAACAACGTATGTGATGAGTCGAGAGATTAGTGCAAAAAGGGTCAATACATATAGTCTGGGTAGCTATTTGGTTAACTATTTAACTAACTATTTATCAGTCTAATGACTTGGGGGTAGAAGCTGTTCAGGATCCTGTTGGTTCCAGACTTGGCGCTCCGGTACCGCTTGCCATGCGACAGCAGAGAGAACAGTCTATGACTAGGATAGCTGGAGTCTTTGACAATTTTTAGGGCCTTCCTCTGACACCGCCTGGTATAGAGGTCCTGGATGGCAGGAAGCTTGGCCCCAGTGATGTACTGGCCCGTACTCACCACACTCTGTAGTGCTTTGGAGTCGGATGCCAAACGGTTACCATACCAAGCGGTGATGCAGCCAATCAAGCTGCTCTCAATGGTGCAGCTGTGGGACTTTTTGAGAATCTGAGGGCCCATGCTGAATTTTTTTCACTGAGGAACTTGAAGTTCTTGACCCACTCCACTACAGCCCCGTTGATGTGGATGGGGGTGTACTCAGCCCTCCGTTTCCTGTAGTCCACGATCAGCTCCTTTGTCTTTTTGAGGGAGAGGTTGTTGTCCTGGCATCACACTGCCAGATCCTACCACCGTCGTGTCTGTAAGCTTAATGATGGTGTTGGAGTAGTGTGTGGCCAGGCAGTCGTGGGTGAACAGTGCTTCTACACCTGCATTACTAGCTGTTTGGGGTTTTAGGCTGGGTGTCTGTACAGCACTTCGAGATATTAGCTGATGTACGAAGGGCTATATAAAATATTGATTGATTGATTGATTGATTGAACAGGGAGTACAGGAGGGCACTCAGCACGCACCCCCGTGTTGAGCATCATTGTGGCGGATGTGTTGTTGAATAAATACAGGCAGCCTGCAGCAGATCCTTAATGATGAATAAATACAGGCAGCCTGCAGCAGATCCTTAATGATGATGATGATGAATAAATACAGGCAGCCTGCAGCAGATCCTTAATGATGATGAATAAATACAGGCAGCCTGCAGCAGATCCTTAATGATGAATAAATACAGGCAGCCTGCAGCAGATCCTTAATGATGAATAAATACAGGCAGCATGCAGCAGATCCTTAATGATGAATAAATACAGGCAGCCTGCAGCAGATCATTAATGATGATGATGAATAAATACAGGCAGCCTGCAGCAGATCCTTAATAATGATGATTAATAAATACAGGCAGCCTGCAGCAGATCCTTAATGATGATGATGAATGAATACAGGCAGCCTGCAGCAGATCCTTAATGATGATGATGAATAAATACAGGCAGCCTGAAGCAGATCCTTAATGATGATGATGAATAAATACAGGCAGCCTGAAGCAGATCCTTAATGATGATGATGATGATGAATAAATACAGGCAGCCTGCAGCAGATCCTTAATGATGATGATGAATAATTACAGGCAGCCTGCAGCAGATCCTTAATGATGATGACGAATAAATACAGGTAGCCTGCAGCAGATCCTTAATGATGATGAATAAATACAGACAGCCTGCAGCAGATCCTTAATGATGATGAATAAATACAGGCAGCCTGCAGCAGATCCTTAATGATGATGAATAAATACAGGCAGCCTGCAGCAGATCCTTAATGATGATGAATAAATACAGGCAGCCTGCAGCAGATCCTTAATGATGATGAATAAATACAGGCAGCCTGCAGCAGATCCTTAATGATGATGAATAAATGCAGGCAGCCTGCAGCAGATCCTTAATGATGATGAATAAATACAGGCAGCCTGCAGCAGATCCTTAATGATGATGATGAATAAATACAGGCAGCCTGCAGCAGATCCTTACTGATGATGATGATGAATAAATACAGGCAGCCTGCAGCAGATCCTTACTGATGATGATGATGATGAATAAATACAGGCGGCCTGCAGCAGATCCTTAATGATGATGATGATGATGAATAGATACAGGCAGCCTGCAGCAGATCCTTAATGATGATGATGATGAATAAATACAGGCAGCCTGCAGCAGATCCTTAATGATGATGAATAAGTACAGGCGGCCTGCAGCAGATCCTTAATGATGATGAATAAATACAGGCGGCCTGCAGCAGATCCTTAATGATGATGAATAATTACAGGCAGCCTGCAGCAGATCCCTGTTGATGATGAATAAATACAGACAGCCTGCTGCAGATCCTTAATAATGATGATGAATAAGTACAGGCAGCCTGCAGCAGATCCTTAATGATGATGATGAATAATTACAGGCAGCCTGCAGCAGATCCTTAATGATGATGACGAATAAATACAGGCAGCCTGCAGCAGATCCTTAATGATGATGATGATGAATAAATACAGGCAGCCTGCAGCAGATCCTTAATGATGATGATGATGAATAAATACAGGCAGCCTGCAGCAGATCCTTAATGATGATGATGATGAATAAATACAGGCAGCCTGCAGCAGATCCTTAATGATGATGAATAAATACCGGCAGCCTGCAGCAGATCCTTAATGATGATGAATAAATACAGGCAGCCTGCAGCAGATCCTTAATGATGATGAATAAATACAGGCAGCCTGCAGCAGATCCTTAATGATGATGAATAAATACAGGCAGCCTGCAGCAGATCCTTAATGATGATGAATAAATACAGGCAGCCTGCAGCAGATCCTTAATGATGATGATGAATAAATACAGGCAGCCTCCAGCAGATCCTTACTGATGATGATGATGATGAATAAATACAGGCAGCCTGCAGCAGATCCTTACTGATGATGATGAATAAATACAGGCAGCCTGCAGCAGATCCTTAATGATGATGATGATGATGAATAGATACAGGCAGCCTGCAGCAGATCCTTAATGATGATGATGATGAATAAATACAGGCAGCCTGCAGCAGATCCTTAATGATGATGAATAAATACAGGCGGCCTGCAGCAGATCCTTAATGATGATGAATAAATACAGGCGGCCTGCAGCAGATCCTTAATGATGATGAATAAATACAGGCGGCCTGCAGCAGATCCTTAATGATGATGAATAAATACAGGCAGCCTGCAGCAGATCCTTAATGATGATGAATAATTACAGGCAGCCTGCAGCAGATCCTTAATAATGATGATGAATAAGTACAGGCAGCCTGCAGCAGATCCTTAATGATGATGATGATGAATAAATACAGGCAGCCTGCAGCAGATCCTTAATGATGATGATGATGAATAAATACAGGCAGCCTGCAGCAGATCCTTAATGATGATGAATAAATACAGGCAGCCTGCAGCAGATCCTTAATGATGATGATGAATAAATACAGGCAGGCTGCTGCAGATCCTTAATAATGATGATGAATAAGGACAGGCAGCCTGAAGCAGATCCTTAACAATGATGATGATGATGATGAATAAATACAGGCAGCCTGCTGCAGATCCTTAATGATGGCGAATAATTACAGGCAGCCTGCAGCAGATCCTTAATTAATGATGATGATAATGAATAAATACAGGCAGCCTGGAGCAGATCCTTAATGTTGATGATGATGATGAATAAATACTGGCAGCCTGCTGCAGATCCTTAATTAATGATAATGATGAATAAATACAGGCAGCCTGCAGCAGATCCTTAATGATGATGATTAATAAATACAGGCAGCCTGCAGCAGATCCTTAATGATGAATAAATACAGGCAGCCTTCAGCAGATCCTTAATGATGAATAAATACAGGCAGCCTGCAGCAGATCCTTAATGATGAATAAATACAGGCAGCCTGCAGCAGATCCTTAATGATGAATAAATACAGGCGGCCTGCAGCAGATCCTTAATGATGATGATGAATAAATACAGGCAGCCTGCAGCAGATCCTTAATGATGACGAATAAATACAGGCAGCCTGCAGCAGATCCTTAATGATGATGATGAATAAATACAGGCAGCCTGCAGCAGATCCTTAATGATGATGAATAAATACAGGCAGCCTGCAGCAGATCCTTAATGATGATGATGAATGAATACAGGCAGCCTGCAGCAGATCCTTAATGATGATGATGAATAAATACAGGCAGCCTGAAGCAGATCCTTAATGATGATGATGAATAAATACAGGCAGCCTGAAGCAGATCCTTAATGATGATGATGATGATGATGAATAAATACAGGCAGCCTGCAGCAGATCCTTAATGATGATGATGAATAATTACAGGCAGCCTGCAGCAGATCCTTAATGATGATGACGAATAAATACAGGTAGACTGCAGCAGATCCTTAATGATGATGATGAATAAATACAGGCAGCCTGCAGCAAATCCTTAATGATGATGAATAAATACAGGCAGCCTGCAGCAGATCCTTAATGATGATGAATAAATACAGGCAGCCTGCAGCAGATCCTTAATGATGATGAATAAATACAGGCAGCCTGCAGCAGATCCTTAATGATGATGAATAAATACAGGCAGCCTGCAGCAGATCCTTAATGATGATGAATAAATACAGGTAGCCTGCAGCAGATCCTTAATGATGATGATGAATAAATACAGGCAGCCTGCAGCAGATCCTTACTGATGATGATGATGAATAAATACAGGCAGCCTGCAGCAGATCCTTACTGATGATGATGATGATGAATAAATACAGGCGGCCTGCTGCAGATCCTTAATGATGATGATGATGAATAGATACAGGCAGCCTGCAGCAGATCCTTAATGATGATGATGATGAATAAATACAGGCAGCCTGCAGCAGATCCTTAATGATGATGAATAAATACAGGCGGCCTGCAGCAGATCTTTAATGATGATGATGAATAAATACAGGCAGCCTGCAGCACATCCTTAATGATGATGATGATGAATAAATACAGGCAGCCTGCAGCAGATCCTTAATGATGATGAATAAATACCGGCAGCCTGCAGCAGATCATTAATGATGATGAATAAATACAGGCAGCCTGCAGCAGATCCTTAATGATGATGAATAAATACAGGCAGCCTGCAGCAGATCCTTAATGATGATGAATAAATACAGGCAGCCTGCAGCAGATCCTTAATGATGATGAATAAATACAGGCAGCCTGCAGCAGATCCTTAATGATGATGATGAATAAATACAGGCAGCCTCCAGCAGATCCTTACTGATGATGATGATGATGAATAAATACAGGCAGCCTGCAGCAGATCCTTACTGATGATGATGATGATGAATAAATACAGGCAGCCTGCAGCAGATCCTTAATGATGATGATGATGATGAATAGATACAGGCAGCCTGCAGCAGATCCTTAATGATGATGATGATGAATAAATACAGGCAGCCTGCAGCAGATCCTTAATGATGATGAATAAATACAGGCGGCCTGCAGCAGATCCTTAATGATGATGAATAAATACAGGCGGCCTGCAGCAGATCCTTAATGATGATGAATAAATACAGGCGGCCTGCAGCAGATCCTTAATGATGATGAATAAATACAGGCAGCCTGCAGCAGATCCTTAATGATGATGAATAATTACAGGCGGCCTGCAGCAGATCCTTAATGATGATGAATAATTACAGGCAGCCTGCAGCAGATCCTTAATAATGATGATGAATAAGTACAGGCAGCCTGCAGCAGATCCTTAATGATGATGATGAATAATTACAGGCAGCCTGCAGCAGATCCTTAATGATGATGATGAATAAATACAGGCAGGCTGCTGCAGATCCTTAATAATGATGATGAATAAGGACAGGCAGCCTGAAGCAGATCCTTAACAATGATGATGATGATGATGAATAAATACAGGCAGCCTGCTGCAGATCCTTAATGATGGCGAATAATTACAGGCAGCCTGCAGCAGATCCTTAATTAATGATGATGATAATGAATAAATACAGGCAGCCTGGAGCAGATCCTTAATGTTGATGATGATGATGATGATGAATAAATACTGGCAGCCTGCTGCAGATCCTTAATTAATGATAATGATGAATAAATACAGGCAGCCTGCAGCAGATCCTTAATGATGATGATTAATAAATACAGGCAGCCTGCAGCAGATCCTTAATGATGAATAAATACAGGCAGCCTGCAGCAGATCCTTAATGATGAATAAATACAGGCAGCCTGCAGCAGATCCTTAATGATGATGAATAAATACAGGCAGCCTGCAGCAGATCCTTAATGATGATGAATAAATACAGGCAGCCTGCAGCAGATCCTTAATGATGATGATGAATAAATACAGGCAGCCTCCAGCAGATCCTTACTGATGATGATGAATAAATACAGGCAGCCTGCAGCAGATCCTTACTGATGATGATGATGATGAATAAATACAGGCAGCCTGCAGCAGATCCTTAATGATGATGATGATGATGAATAGATACAGGCAGCCTGCAGCAGATCCTTAATGATGATGATGATGAATAAATACAGGCAGCCTGCAGCAGATCCTTAATGATGATGAATAAATACAGGCGGCCTGCAGCAGATCCTTAATGATGATGAATAAATACAGGCGGCCTGCAGCAGATCCTTAATGATGATGAATAAATACAGGCGGCCTGCAGCAGATCCTTAATGATGATGAATAAATACAGGCAGCCTGCAGCAGATCCTTAATGATGATGAATAATTACAGGCGGCCTGCAGCAGATCCTTAATGATGATGAATAATTACAGGCAGCCTGCAGCAGATCCTTAATAATGATGATGAATAAGTACAGGCAGCCTGCAGCAGATCCTTAATGATGATGATGAATAATTACAGGCAGCCTGCAGCAGATCCTTAATGATGATGATGATGATGAATAAATACAGGCAGCCTGCAGCAGATCCTTAATGATGATGAATAAATACAGGCAGCCTGCAGCAGATCCTTAATGATGATGATGAATAAGGACAGGCAGCCTGAAGCAGATCCTTAACAATGATGATGATGATGATGAATAAATACAGGCAGCCTGCTGCAGATCCTTAATGATGGCGAATAATTACAGGCAGCCTGCAGCAGATCCTTAATTAATGATGATGATAATGAATAAATACAGGCAGCCTGGAGCAGATCCTTAATGTTGATGATGATGATGATGATGATGATGATGAATAAATACTGGCAGCCTGCTGCAGATCCTTAATTAATGATAATGATGAATAAATACAGGCAGCCTGCAGCAGATCCTTAATGATGATGATTAATAAATACAGGCAGCCTGCAGCAGATCCTTAATGATGAATAAATACAGGCAGCCTGCAGCAGATCCTTAATGATGAATAAATACAGGCAGCCTGCAGCAGATCCTTAATGATGAATAAATACAGGCAGCCTGCAGCAGATCCTTAATGATGAATAAATACAGGCGGCCTGCAGCAGATCCTTAATGATGATGATGAATAAATACAGGCAGCCTGCAGCAGATCCTTAATGATGATGAATAAATACAGGCAGCCTGCAGCAGATCCTTAATGATGATGATGAATGAATACAGGCAGCCTGCAGCAGATCCTTAATGATGATGAATAAATACAGGCAGCCTGCAGCAGATCCTTAATGATGATGATGAATGAATACAGGCAGCCTGCAGCAGATCCTTAATGATGATGATGAATAAATACAGGCAGCCTGAAGCAGATCCTTAATGATGATGATGAATAAATACAGGCAGCCTGCAGCAGATCCTTAATGATGATGAATAAATACAGGCAGCCTGCAGCAGATCCTTAATGATGATGAATAAATACCGGCAGCCTGCAGCAGATCATTAATGATGATGAATAAATACAGGCAGCCTGCAGCAGATCCTTAATGATGATGAATAAATACAGGCAGCCTGCAGCAGATCCTTAATGATGATGAATAAATACAGGCAGCCTGCAGCAGATCCTTAATCATGATGAATAAATACAGGCAGCCTGCAGCAGATCCTTAATGATGATGATGAATAAATACAGGCAGCCTCCAGCAGATCCTTACTGATGATGATGATGATGAATAAATACAGGCAGCCTGCAGCAGATCCTTACTGATGATGATGATGATGAATAAATACAGGCAGCCTGCAGCAGATCCTTAATGATGATGATGATGATGAATAGATACAGGCAGCCTGCAGCAGATCCTTAATGATGATGATGATGAATAAATACAGGCAGCCTGCAGCAGATCCTTAATGATGATGAATAAATACAGGCGGCCTGCAGCAGATCCTTAATGATGATGAATAAATACAGGCGGCCTGCAGCAGATCCTTAATGATGATGAATAAATACAGGCGGCCTGCAGCAGATCCTTAATGATGATGAATAAATACAGGCAGCCTGCAGCAGATCCTTAATGATGATGAATAATTACAGGCGGCCTGCAGCAGATCCTTAATGATGATGAATAATTACAGGCAGCCTGCAGCAGATCCTTAATAATGATGATGAATAAGTACAGGCAGCCTGCAGCAGATCCTTAATGATGATGATGAATAATTACAGGCAGCCTGCAGCAGATCCTTAATGATGATGATGATGATGAATAAATACAGGCAGCCTGCAGCAGATCCTTAATGATGATGAATAAATACAGGCAGCCTGCAGCAGATCCTTAATGATGATGATGAATAAATACAGGCAGGCTGCTGCAGATCCTTAATAATGATGATGAATAAGGACAGGCAGCCTGAAGCAGATCCTTAACAATGATGATGATGATGATGAATAAATACAGGCAGCCTGCTGCAGATCCTTAATGATGGCGAATAATTACAGGCAGCCTGCAGCAGATCCTTAATTAATGATGATGATAATGAATAAATACAGGCAGCCTGGAGCAGATCCTTAATGTTGATGATGATGATGAATAAATACTGGCAGCCTGCTGCAGATCCTTAATTAATGATAATGATGAATAAATACAGGCAGCCTGCAGCAGATCCTTAATGATGATGATTAATAAATACAGGCAGCCTGCAGCAGATCCTTAATGATGAATAAATACAGGCAGCCTGCAGCAGATCCTTAATGATGAATAAATACAGGCAGCCTGCAGCAGATCCTTAATGATGAATAAATACAGGCAGCCTGCAGCAGATCCTTAATGATGAATAAATACAGGCGGCCTGCAGCAGATCCTTAATGATGATGATGAATAAATACAGGCAGCCTGCAGCAGATCCTTAATGATGACGAATAAATACAGGCAGCCTGCAGCAGATCCTTAATGATGATGATGAATAAATACAGGCAGCCTGCAGCAGATCCTTAATGATGATGAATAAATACAGGCAGCCTGCAGCAGATCCTTAATGATGATGATGAATGAATACAGGCAGCCTGCAGCAGATCCTTAATGATGATGATGAATAAATACAGGCAGCCTGCAGCAGATCCTTAATGATGATGACGAATAAATACAGGTAGACTGCAGCAGATCCTTAATGATGATGATGAATAAATACAGGCAGGCTGCTGCAGATCCTTAATAATGATGATGAATAAGGACAGGCAGCCTGAAGCAGATCCTTAACAATGATGATGATGATGATGAATAAATACAGGCAGCCTGCTGCAGATCCTTAATGATGGCGAATAATTACAGGCAGCCTGCAGCAGATCCTTAATTAATGATGATGATAATGAATAAATACAGGCAGCCTGGAGCAGATCCTTAATGTTGATGATGATGATGAATAAATACTGGCAGCCTGCTGCAGATCCTTAATTAATGATAATGATGAATAAATACAGGCAGCCTGCAGCAGATCCTTAATGATGATGATTAATAAATACAGGCAGCCTGCAGCAGATCCTTAATGATGAATAAATACAGGCAGCCTGCAGCAGATCCTTAATGATGAATAAATACAGGCAGCCTGCAGCAGATCCTTAATGATGAATAAATACAGGCAGCCTGCAGCAGATCCTTAATGATGAATAAATACAGGCGGCCTGCAGCAGATCCTTAATGATGATGATGAATAAATACAGGCAGCCTGCAGCAGATCCTTAATGATGACGAATAAATACAGGCAGCCTGCAGCAGATCCTTAATGATGATGATGAATAAATACAGGCAGCCTGCAGCAGATCCTTAATGATGATGAATAAATACAGGCAGCCTGCAGCAGATCCTTAATGATGATGATGAATGAATACAGGCAGCCTGCAGCAGATCCTTAATGATGATGATGAATAAATACAGGCAGCCTGAAGCAGATCCTTAATGATGATGATGAATAAATACAGGCAGCCTGAAGCAGATCCTTAATGATGATGATGATGATGATGAATAAATACAGGCAGCCTGCAGCAGATCCTTAATGATGATGATGAATAATTACAGGCAGCCTGCAGCAGATCCTTAATGATGATGACGAATAAATACAGGTAGACTGCAGCAGATCCTTAATGATGATGATGAATAAATACAGGCAGCCTGCAGCAAATCCTTAATGATGATGAATAAATACAGGCAGCCTGCAGCAGATCCTTAATGATGATGAATAAATACAGGCAGCCTGCAGCAGATCCTTAATGATGATGAATAAATACAGGCAGCCTGCAGCAGATCCTTAATGATGATGAATAAATACAGGCAGCCTGCAGCAGATCCTTAATGATGATGAATAAATACAGGTAGCCTGCAGCAGATCCTTAATGATGATGATGAATAAATACAGGCAGCCTGCAGCAGATCCTTACTGATGATGATGATGAATAAATACAGGCAGCCTGCAGCAGATCCTTACTGATGATGATGATGATGAATAAATACAGGCGGCCTGCTGCAGATCCTTAATGATGATGATGATGAATAGATACAGGCAGCCTGCAGCAGATCCTTAATGATGATGATGATGAATAAATACAGGCAGCCTGCAGCAGATCCTTAATGATGATGAATAAATACAGGCGGCCTGCAGCAGATCTTTAATGATGATGATGAATAAATACAGGCAGCCTGCAGCACATCCTTAATGATGATGATGATGAATAAATACAGGCAGCCTGCAGCAGATCCTTAATGATGATGAATAAATACCGGCAGCCTGCAGCAGATCATTAATGATGATGAATAAATACAGGCAGCCTGCAGCAGATCCTTAATGATGATGAATAAATACAGGCAGCCTGCAGCAGATCCTTAATGATGATGAATAAATACAGGCAGCCTGCAGCAGATCCTTAATGATGATGAATAAATACAGGCAGCCTGCAGCAGATCCTTAATGATGATGATGAATAAATACAGGCAGCCTCCAGCAGATCCTTACTGATGATGATGATGATGATGAATAAATACAGGCAGCCTGCAGCAGATCCTTACTGATGATGATGATGATGAATAAATACAGGCAGCCTGCAGCAGATCCTTAATGATGATGATGATGATGAATAGATACAGGCAGCCTGCAGCAGATCCTTAATGATGATGATGATGAATAAATACAGGCAGCCTGCAGCAGATCCTTAATGATGATGAATAAATACAGGCGGCCTGCAGCAGATCCTTAATGATGATGAATAAATACAGGCGGCCTGCAGCAGATCCTTAATGATGATGAATAAATACAGGCGGCCTGCAGCAGATCCTTAATGATGATGAATAAATACAGGCAGCCTGCAGCAGATCCTTAATGATGATGAATAATTACAGGCGGCCTGCAGCAGATCCTTAATGATGATGAATAATTACAGGCAGCCTGCAGCAGATCCTTAATAATGATGATGAATAAGTACAGGCAGCCTGCAGCAGATCCTTAATGATGATGATGAATAATTACAGGCAGCCTGCAGCAGATCCTTAATGATGATGATGATGATGAATAAATACAGGCAGCCTGCAGCAGATCCTTAATGATGATGAATAAATACAGGCAGCCTGCAGCAGATCCTTAATGATGATGATGAATAAATACAGGCAGGCTGCTGCAGATCCTTAATAATGATGATGAATAAGGACAGGCAGCCTGAAGCAGATCCTTAACAATGATGATGATGATGATGAATAAATACAGGCAGCCTGCTGCAGATCCTTAATGATGGCGAATAATTACAGGCAGCCTGCAGCAGATCCTTAATTAATGATGATGATAATGAATAAATACAGGCAGCCTGGAGCAGATCCTTAATGTTGATGATGATGATGATGATGAATAAATACTGGCAGCCTGCTGCAGATCCTTAATTAATGATAATGATGAATAAATACAGGCAGCCTGCAGCAGATCCTTAATGATGATGATTAATAAATACAGGCAGCCTGCAGCAGATCCTTAATGATGAATAAATACAGGCAGCCTGCAGCAGATCCTTAATGATGAATAAATACAGGCAGCCTGCAGCAGATCCTTAATGATGATGAATAAATACAGGCAGCCTGCAGCAGATCCTTAATGATGATGAATAAATACAGGCAGCCTGCAGCAGATCCTTAATGATGATGATGAATAAATACAGGCAGCCTCCAGCAGATCCTTACTGATGATGATGAATAAATACAGGCAGCCTGCAGCAGATCCTTACTGATGATGATGATGATGAATAAATACAGGCAGCCTGCAGCAGATCCTTAATGATGATGATGATGATGAATAGATACAGGCAGCCTGCAGCAGATCCTTAATGATGATGATGATGAATAAATACAGGCAGCCTGCAGCAGATCCTTAATGATGATGAATAAATACAGGCGGCCTGCAGCAGATCCTTAATGATGATGAATAAATACAGGCGGCCTGCAGCAGATCCTTAATGATGATGAATAAATACAGGCGGCCTGCAGCAGATCCTTAATGATGATGAATAAATACAGGCAGCCTGCAGCAGATCCTTAATGATGATGAATAATTACAGGCGGCCTGCAGCAGATCCTTAATGATGATGAATAATTACAGGCAGCCTGCAGCAGATCCTTAATAATGATGATGAATAAGTACAGGCAGCCTGCAGCAGATCCTTAATGATGATGATGAATAATTACAGGCAGCCTGCAGCAGATCCTTAATGATGATGATGATGATGAATAAATACAGGCAGCCTGCAGCAGATCCTTAATGATGATGAATAAATACAGGCAGCCTGCAGCAGATCCTTAATGATGATGATGAATAAGGACAGGCAGCCTGAAGCAGATCCTTAACAATGATGATGATGATGATGAATAAATACAGGCAGCCTGCTGCAGATCCTTAATGATGGCGAATAATTACAGGCAGCCTGCAGCAGATCCTTAATTAATGATGATGATAATGAATAAATACAGGCAGCCTGGAGCAGATCCTTAATGTTGATGATGATGATGATGATGAATAAATACTGGCAGCCTGCTGCAGATCCTTAATTAATGATAATGATGAATAAATACAGGCAGCCTGCAGCAGATCCTTAATGATGATGATTAATAAATACAGGCAGCCTGCAGCAGATCCTTAATGATGAATAAATACAGGCAGCCTGCAGCAGATCCTTAATGATGAATAAATACAGGCAGCCTGCAGCAGATCCTTAATGATGATGAATAAATACAGGCAGCCTGCAGCAGATCCTTAATGATGATGAATAAATACAGGCAGCCTGCAGCAGATCCTTAATGATGATGATGAATAAATACAGGCAGCCTCCAGCAGATCCTTACTGATGATGATGAATAAATACAGGCAGCCTGCAGCAGATCCTTACTGATGATGATGATGATGAATAAATACAGGCAGCCTGCAGCAGATCCTTAATGATGATGATGATGATGAATAGATACAGGCAGCCTGCAGCAGATCCTTAATGATGATGATGATGAATAAATACAGGCAGCCTGCAGCAGATCCTTAATGATGATGAATAAATACAGGCGGCCTGCAGCAGATCCTTAATGATGATGAATAAATACAGGCGGCCTGCAGCAGATCCTTAATGATGATGAATAAATACAGGCGGCCTGCAGCAGATCCTTAATGATGATGAATAAATACAGGCAGCCTGCAGCAGATCCTTAATGATGATGAATAATTACAGGCGGCCTGCAGCAGATCCTTAATGATGATGAATAATTACAGGCAGCCTGCAGCAGATCCTTAATAATGATGATGAATAAGTACAGGCAGCCTGCAGCAGATCCTTAATGATGATGATGAATAATTACAGGCAGCCTGCAGCAGATCCTTAATGATGATGATGATGATGAATAAATACAGGCAGCCTGCAGCAGATCCTTAATGATGATGAATAAATACAGGCAGCCTGCAGCAGATCCTTAATGATGATGATGAATAAGGACAGGCAGCCTGAAGCAGATCCTTAACAATGATGATGATGATGATGAATAAATACAGGCAGCCTGCTGCAGATCCTTAATGATGGCGAATAATTACAGGCAGCCTGCAGCAGATCCTTAATTAATGATGATGATAATGAATAAATACAGGCAGCCTGGAGCAGATCCTTAATGTTGATGATGATGATGATGATGATGATGATGAATAAATACTGGCAGCCTGCTGCAGATCCTTAATTAATGATAATGATGAATAAATACAGGCAGCCTGCAGCAGATCCTTAATGATGATGATGATTAATAAATACAGGCAGCCTGCAGCAGATCCTTAATGATGAATAAATACAGGCAGCCTGCAGCAGATCCTTAATGATGAATAAATACAGGCAGCCTGCAGCAGATCCTTAATGATGAATAAATACAGGCAGCCTGCAGCAGATCCTTAATGATGAATAAATACAGGCGGCCTGCAGCAGATCCTTAATGATGATGATGAATAAATACAGGCAGCCTGCAGCAGATCCTTAATGATGATGAATAAATACAGGCAGCCTGCAGCAGATCCTTAATGATGATGATGAATGAATACAGGCAGCCTGCAGCAGATCCTTAATGATGATGAATAAATACAGGCAGCCTGCAGCAGATCCTTAATGATGATGATGAATGAATACAGGCAGCCTGCAGCAGATCCTTAATGATGATGATGAATAAATACAGGCAGCCTGAAGCAGATCCTTAATGATGATGATGAATAAATACAGGCAGCCTGAAGCAGATCCTTAATGATGATGATGATGATGATGAATAAATACAGGCAGCCTGCAGCAGATCCTTAATGATGATGATGAATAATTACAGGCAGCCTGCAGCAGATCCTTTAATGATGATGACTAATAAATACAGGTAGCCTGCAGCAGATCCTTAATGATGATGATGAATAAATACAGGCAGCCTGCAGCAGATCCTTAATGATGATGAATAAATACAGGCGGCCAGCAGCAGATCCTTAATGATGATGAATAAATACAGGCAGCCTGCAGCAGATCCTTAATGATGATGAATAAATACAGGCAGCCTGCAGCAGATCCTTAATGATGATGAATAAATACAGGCAGCCTGCAGCAGATCCTTAATGATGATGAATAAATACAGGCGGCCTGCAGCAGACCCTTAATGATGATGAATAAATACAGGCGGCCTGCAGCAGATCCTTAATGATGATGAATAAATACAGGCAGCCTGCAGCAGATACTTAATGATGATGATGAATAAATACAGGCAGCCTGCAGCAGATCCTTACTGATGATGATGATGAATAAATACAGGCAGCCTGCAGCAGATCCTTACTGATGATGATGATGATGAATAAATACAGGCGGCCTGCAGCAGATCCTTAATGATGATGATGAAGAATAGATACAGGCAGCCTGCAGCAGATCCTTAATGATGATGATGATGAATAAATACAGGCAGCCTGCAGCAGATCCTTAATGATGATGAATAAATACAGGCGGCCTGCAGCAGATCTTTAATGATGATGATGAATAAGTACAGGCGGCCTG
The DNA here is from genome assembly GCF_045679555.1 of Salvelinus alpinus. Lineage (NCBI taxonomy): Eukaryota > Metazoa > Chordata > Actinopteri > Salmoniformes > Salmonidae > Salvelinus > Salvelinus alpinus. The sequence goes on along the minus strand of NC_092092.1, from coordinate 15,996,857 downwards.
CAGCAGATCCTTAATGATGATGAATAAATACAGGCGGCCTGCAGCAGATCCTTAATGATGATGAATAAGTACAGGCGGCCTGCAGCAGATCCTTAATGATGATGAATAATTACAGGCGGCCTGCAGCAGATCCTTAATGATGATGAATAATTACAGGCAGCCTGCAGCAGATCCCTGTTGATGATGAATAAATACAGGCAGCCTGCTGCAGATCCTTAATAATGATGATGAATAAGTACAGGCAGCCTGCAGCAGATCCTTAATGATGATGATGAATAATTACAGGCAGCCTGCAGCAGATCCTTAATTAATGATGATGATAATGAATAAATACAGGCAGCCTGGAGCAGATCCTTAATGTTGATGATGATGATGATGATGATGATGATGATGAATAAATACTGGCAGCCTGCTGCAGATCCTTAATTAATGATAATGATGAATAAATACAGGCAGCCTGCACTAGATCCTTAATGATGATGATTAATAAATACAGGCAGCCTGCAGCAGATCCTTAATGATGAATAAATACAGGCAGCCTGCAGCAGATCCTTAATGATGAATAAATACAGGCAGCCTGCAGCAGATCCTTAATGATGAATAAATACAGGCAGCCTGCAGCAGATCCTTAATGATGAATAAATACAGGCGGCCTGCAGCAGATCCTTAATGATGATGATGAATAAATACAGGCAGCCTGCAGCAGATCCTTAATGATGATGAATAAATACAGGCAGCCTGCAGCAGATCCTTAATGATGATGATGAATAAATACAGGCAGCCTGCAGCAGATCCTTAATGATGATGAATAAATACAGGCAGCCTGCAGCAGATCCTTAATGATGATGATGAATGAATACAGGCAGCCTGCAGCAGATCCTTAATGATGATGATGAATAAATACAGGCAGCCTGAAGCAGATCCTTAATGATGATGATGAATAAATACAGGCAGCCTGAAGCAGATCCTTAATGATGATGATGATGATGATGAATAAATACAGGCAGCCTGCAGCAGATCCTTAATGATGATGATGAATAATTACAGGCAGCCTGCAGCAGATCCTTTAATGATGATGACTAATAAATACAGGTAGCCTGCAGCAGATCCTTAATGATGATGATGAATAAATACAGGCAGCCTGCAGCAGATCCTTAATGATGATGAATAAATACAGGCGGCCTGCAGCAGATCCTTAATGATGATGAATAAATACAGGCAGCCTGCAGCAGATCCTTAATGATGATGAATAAATACAGGCAGCCTGCAGCAGATCCTTAATGATGATGAATAAATACAGGCAGCCTGCAGCAGATCCTTAATGATGATGAATAAATACAGGCGGCCTGCAGCAGACCCTTAATGATGATGAATAAATACAGGCGGCCTGCAGCAGATCCTTAATGATGATGAATAAATACAGGCAGCCTGCAGCAGATACTTAATGATGATGATGAATAAATACAGGCAGCCTGCAGCAGATCCTTACTGATGATGATGATGAATAAATACAGGCAGCCTGCAGCAGATCCTTACTGATGATGATGATGATGAATAAATACAGGCGGCCTGCAGCAGATCCTTAATGATGATGATGAAGAATAGATACAGGCAGCCTGCAGCAGATCCTTAATGATGATGATGATGAATAAATACAGGCAGCCTGCAGCAGATCCTTAATGATGATGAATAAATACAGGCGGCCTGCAGCAGATCTTTAATGATGATGATGAATAAGTACAGGCGGCCTGCAGCAGATCCTTAATGATGATGAATAAATACAGGCGGCCTGCAGCAGATCCTTAATGATGATGAATAAGTACAGGCGGCCTGCAGCAGATCCTTAATGATGATGAATAATTACAGGCGGCCTGCAGCAGATCCTTAATGATGATGAATAATTACAGGCAGCCTGCAGCAGATCCCTGTTGATGATGAATAAATACAGGCAGCCTGCTGCAGATCCTTAATAATGATGATGAATAAGTACAGGCAGCCTGCAGCAGATCCTTAATGATGATGATGAATAATTACAGGCAGCCTGCAGCAGATCCTTAATTAATGATGATGATAATGAATAAATACAGGCAGCCTGGAGCAGATCCTTAATGTTGATGATGATGATGATGATGATGATGATGATGATGATGATGAATAAATACTGGCAGCCTGCTGCAGATCCTTAATTAATGATAATGATGAATAAATACAGGCAGCCTGCACTAGATCCTTAATGATGATGATTAATAAATACAGGCAGCCTGCAGCAGATCCTTAATGATGAATAAATACAGGCAGCCTGCAGCAGATCCTTAATGATGAATAAATACAGGCAGCCTGCAGCAGATCCTTAATGATGAATAAATACAGGCAGCCTGCAGCAGATCCTTAATGATGAATAAATACAGGCGGCCTGCAGCAGATCCTTAATGATGATGATGAATAAATACAGGCAGCCTGCAGCAGATCCTTAATGATGATGAATAAATACAGGCAGCCTGCAGCAGATCCTTAATGATGATGATGATTAAATACAGGCAGCCTGCAGCAGATCCTTAATGATGATGAATAAATACAGGCAGCCTGCAGCAGATCCTTAATGATGATGATGAATGAATACAGGCAGCCTGCAGCAGATCCTTAATGATGATGATGAATAAATACAGGCAGCCTGAAGCAGATCCTTAATGATGATGATGAATAAATACAGGCAGCCTGAAGCAGATCCTTAATGATGATGATGATGATGATGAATAAATACAGGCAGCCTGCAGCAGATCCTTAATGATGATGATGAATAATTACAGGCAGCCTGCAGCAGATCCTTTAATGATGATGACTAATAAATACAGGTAGCCTGCAGCAGATCCTTAATGATGATGATGAATAAATACAGGCAGCCTGCAGCAGATCCTTAATGATGATGAATAAATACAGGCGGCCTGCAGCAGATCCTTAATGATGATGAATAAATACAGGCAGCCTGCAGCAGATCCTTAATGATGATGAATAAATACAGGCAGCCTGCAGCAGATCCTTAATGATGATGAATAAATACAGGCAGCCTGCAGCAGATCCTTAATGATGATGAATAAATACAGGCGGCCTGCAGCAGACCCTTAATGATGATGAATAAATACAGGCGGCCTGCAGCAGATCCTTAATGATGATGAATAAATACAGGCAGCCTGCAGCAGATACTTAATGATGATGATGAATAAATACAGGCAGCCTGCAGCAGATCCTTACTGATGATGATGATGAATAAATACAGGCAGCCTGCAGCAGATCCTTACTGATGATGATGATGATGAATAAATACAGGCGGCCTGCAGCAGATCCTTAATGATGATGATGAAGAATAGATACAGGCAGCCTGCAGCAGATCCTTAATGATGATGATGATGAATAAATACAGGCAGCCTGCAGCAGATCCTTAATGATGATGAATAAATACAGGCGGCCTGCAGCAGATCTTTAATGATGATGATGAATAAGTACAGGCGGCCTGCAGAAGATCCTTAATGATGATGAATAAATACAGGCGGCCTGCAGCAGATCCTTAATGATGATGAATAAGTACAGGCGGCCTGCAGCAGATCCTTAATGATGATGAATAATTACAGGCGGCCTGCAGCAGATCCTTAATGATGATGAATAATTACAGGCAGCCTGCAGCAGATCCCTGTTGATGATGAATAAATACAGGCAGCCTGCTGCAGATCCTTAATAATGATGATGAATAAGTACAGGCAGCCTGCAGCAGATCCTTAATGATGATGACGAATAAATACAGGCAGCCTGCAGCAGATCCTTAATGATGATGATGATGAATAAATACAGGCAGCCTGCAGCAGATCCTTAATGATGATGATGATGAATAGATACAGGCAGCCTGCAGCAGATCCTTAATGATGATGATGATGAATAGATACAGGCAGCCTGCAGCAGATCCTTAATGATGATGATGATGAATAGATACAGGCAGCCTGCAGCAGATCCTTAATGATGATGATTAATAAATACAGGCAGCCTGCAGCAGATCCTTAATTAATGATAATGATGAATAAATACAGGCAGCCTGCAGCAGATCCTTAATGATGATGATTAATAAATACAGGCAGCCTGGAGCAGATCCTTAATGTTGATGATGATGATGATGATGAATAAATACTGGCAGCCTGCTGCAGATCCTTAATTAATGATAATGATGAATAAATACAGGCAGCCTGCAGCAGATCCTTAATGATGATGATTAATAAATACAGGCAGCCTGCAGCAGATCCTTAATGATGAATAAATACAGGCAGCCTGCAGCAGATCCTTAATGATGAATAAATACAGGCAGCCTGCAGCAGATCCTTAATGATGATGAATAAATACAGGCAGCCTGCAGCAGATCCTTAATGATGATGAATAAATACAGGCAGCCTGCAGCAGATCCTTAATGATGATGATGAATAAATACAGGCAGCCTCCAGCAGATCCTTACTGATGATGATGAATAAATACAGGCAGCCTGCAGCAGATCCTTACTGATGATGATGATGATGAATAAATACAGGCAGCCTGCAGCAGATCCTTAATGATGATGATGATGATGAATAGATACAGGCAGCCTGCAGCAGATCCTTAATGATGATGATGATGAATAAATACAGGCAGCCTGCAGCAGATCCTTAATGATGATGAATAAATACAGGCGGCCTGCAGCAGATCCTTAATGATGATGAATAAATACAGGCGGCCTGCAGCAGATCCTTAATGATGATGAATAAATACAGGCGGCCTGCAGCAGATCCTTAATGATGATGAATAAATACAGGCAGCCTGCAGCAGATCCTTAATGATGATGAATAATTACAGGCGGCCTGCAGCAGATCCTTAATGATGATGAATAATTACAGGCAGCCTGCAGCAGATCCTTAATAATGATGATGAATAAGTACAGGCAGCCTGCAGCAGATCCTTAATGATGATGATGAATAATTACAGGCAGCCTGCAGCAGATCCTTAATGATGATGATGATGATGAATAAATACAGGCAGCCTGCAGCAGATCCTTAATGATGATGAATAAATACAGGCAGCCTGCAGCAGATCCTTAATGATGATGATGAATAAGGACAGGCAGCCTGAAGCAGATCCTTAACAATGATGATGATGATGATGAATAAATACAGGCAGCCTGCTGCAGATCCTTAATGATGGCGAATAATTACAGGCAGCCTGCAGCAGATCCTTAATTAATGATGATGATAATGAATAAATACAGGCAGCCTGGAGCAGATCCTTAATGTTGATGATGATGATGATGATGATGATGATGAATAAATACTGGCAGCCTGCTGCAGATCCTTAATTAATGATAATGATGAATAAATACAGGCAGCCTGCAGCAGATCCTTAATGATGATGATGATTAATAAATACAGGCAGCCTGCAGCAGATCCTTAATGATGAATAAATACAGGCAGCCTGCAGCAGATCCTTAATGATGAATAAATACAGGCAGCCTGCAGCAGATCCTTAATGATGAATAAATACAGGCAGCCTGCAGCAGATCCTTAATGATGAATAAATACAGGCGGCCTGCAGCAGATCCTTAATGATGATGATGAATAAATACAGGCAGCCTGCAGCAGATCCTTAATGATGATGAATAAATACAGGCAGCCTGCAGCAGATCCTTAATGATGATGATGAATGAATACAGGCAGCCTGCAGCAGATCCTTAATGATGATGAATAAATACAGGCAGCCTGCAGCAGATCCTTAATGATGATGATGAATGAATACAGGCAGCCTGCAGCAGATCCTTAATGATGATGATGAATAAATACAGGCAGCCTGAAGCAGATCCTTAATGATGATGATGAATAAATACAGGCAGCCTGAAGCAGATCCTTAATGATGATGATGATGATGATGAATAAATACAGGCAGCCTGCAGCAGATCCTTAATGATGATGATGAATAATTACAGGCAGCCTGCAGCAGATCCTTTAATGATGATGACTAATAAATACAGGTAGCCTGCAGCAGATCCTTAATGATGATGATGAATAAATACAGGCAGCCTGCAGCAGATCCTTAATGATGATGAATAAATACAGGCGGCCAGCAGCAGATCCTTAATGATGATGAATAAATACAGGCAGCCTGCAGCAGATCCTTAATGATGATGAATAAATACAGGCAGCCTGCAGCAGATCCTTAATGATGATGAATAAATACAGGCAGCCTGCAGCAGATCCTTAATGATGATGAATAAATACAGGCGGCCTGCAGCAGACCCTTAATGATGATGAATAAATACAGGCGGCCTGCAGCAGATCCTTAATGATGATGAATAAATACAGGCAGCCTGCAGCAGATACTTAATGATGATGATGAATAAATACAGGCAGCCTGCAGCAGATCCTTACTGATGATGATGATGAATAAATACAGGCAGCCTGCAGCAGATCCTTACTGATGATGATGATGATGAATAAATACAGGCGGCCTGCAGCAGATCCTTAATGATGATGATGAAGAATAGATACAGGCAGCCTGCAGCAGATCCTTAATGATGATGATGATGAATAAATACAGGCAGCCTGCAGCAGATCCTTAATGATGATGAATAAATACAGGCGGCCTGCAGCAGATCTTTAATGATGATGATGAATAAGTACAGGCGGCCTGCAGCAGATCCTTAATGATGATGAATAAATACAGGCGGCCTGCAGCAGATCCTTAATGATGATGAATAAGTACAGGCGGCCTGCAGCAGATCCTTAATGATGATGAATAATTACAGGCGGCCTGCAGCAGATCCTTAATGATGATGAATAATTACAGGCAGCCTGCAGCAGATCCCTGTTGATGATGAATAAATACAGGCAGCCTGCTGCAGATCCTTAATAATGATGATGAATAAGTACAGGCAGCCTGCAGCAGATCCTTAATGATGATGATGAATAATTACAGGCAGCCTGCAGCAGATCCTTAATTAATGATGATGATAATGAATAAATACAGGCAGCCTGGAGCAGATCCTTAATGTTGATGATGATGATGATGATGATGATGATGATGAATAAATACTGGCAGCCTGCTGCAGATCCTTAATTAATGATAATGATGAATAAATACAGGCAGCCTGCACTAGATCCTTAATGATGATGATTAATAAATACAGGCAGCCTGCAGCAGATCCTTAATGATGAATAAATACAGGCAGCCTGCAGCAGATCCTTAATGATGAATAAATACAGGCAGCCTGCAGCAGATCCTTAATGATGAATAAATACAGGCAGCCTGCAGCAGATCCTTAATGATGAATAAATACAGGCGGCCTGCAGCAGATCCTTAATGATGATGATGAATAAATACAGGCAGCCTGCAGCAGATCCTTAATGATGATGAATAAATACAGGCAGCCTGCAGCAGATCCTTAATGATGATGATGAATAAATACAGGCAGCCTGCAGCAGATCCTTAATGATGATGAATAAATACAGGCAGCCTGCAGCAGATCCTTAATGATGATGATGAATGAATACAGGCAGCCTGCAGCAGATCCTTAATGATGATGATGAATAAATACAGGCAGCCTGAAGCAGATCCTTAATGATGATGATGAATAAATACAGGCAGCCTGAAGCAGATCCTTAATGATGATGATGATGATGATGAATAAATACAGGCAGCCTGCAGCAGATCCTTAATGATGATGATGAATAATTACAGGCAGCCTGCAGCAGATCCTTTAATGATGATGACTAATAAATACAGGTAGCCTGCAGCAGATCCTTAATGATGATGATGAATAAATACAGGCAGCCTGCAGCAGATCCTTAATGATGATGAATAAATACAGGCGGCCTGCAGCAGATCCTTAATGATGATGAATAAATACAGGCAGCCTGCAGCAGATCCTTAATGATGATGAATAAATACAGGCAGCCTGCAGCAGATCCTTAATGATGATGAATAAATACAGGCAGCCTGCAGCAGATCCTTAATGATGATGAATAAATACAGGCGGCCTGCAGCAGACCCTTAATGATGATGAATAAATACAGGCGGCCTGCAGCAGATCCTTAATGATGATGAATAAATACAGGCAGCCTGCAGCAGATACTTAATGATGATGATGAATAAATACAGGCAGCCTGCAGCAGATCCTTACTGATGATGATGATGAATAAATACAGGCAGCCTGCAGCAGATCCTTACTGATGATGATGATGATGAATAAATACAGGCGGCCTGCAGCAGATCCTTAATGATGATGATGAAGAATAGATACAGGCAGCCTGCAGCAGATCCTTAATGATGATGATGATGAATAAATACAGGCAGCCTGCAGCAGATCCTTAATGATGATGAATAAATACAGGCGGCCTGCAGCAGATCTTTAATGATGATGATGAATAAGTACAGGCGGCCTGCAGCAGATCCTTAATGATGATGAATAAATACAGGCGGCCTGCAGCAGATCCTTAATGATGATGAATAAGTACAGGCGGCCTGCAGCAGATCCTTAATGATGATGAATAATTACAGGCGGCCTGCAGCAGATCCTTAATGATGATGAATAATTACAGGCAGCCTGCAGCAGATCCCTGTTGATGATGAATAAATACAGGCAGCCTGCTGCAGATCCTTAATAATGATGATGAATAAGTACAGGCAGCCTGCAGCAGATCCTTAATGATGATGATGAATAATTACAGGCAGCCTGCAGCAGATCCTTAATTAATGATGATGATAATGAATAAATACAGGCAGCCTGGAGCAGATCCTTAATGTTGATGATGATGATGATGATGATGATGATGATGATGATGATGAATAAATACTGGCAGCCTGCTGCAGATCCTTAATTAATGATAATGATGAATAAATACAGGCAGCCTGCACTAGATCCTTAATGATGATGATTAATAAATACAGGCAGCCTGCAGCAGATCCTTAATGATGAATAAATACAGGCAGCCTGCAGCAGATCCTTAATGATGAATAAATACAGGCAGCCTGCAGCAGATCCTTAATGATGAATAAATACAGGCAGCCTGCAGCAGATCCTTAATGATGAATAAATACAGGCGGCCTGCAGCAGATCCTTAATGATGATGATGAATAAATACAGGCAGCCTGCAGCAGATCCTTAATGATGATGAATAAATACAGGCAGCCTGCAGCAGATCCTTAATGATGATGATGATTAAATACAGGCAGCCTGCAGCAGATCCTTAATGATGATGAATAAATACAGGCAGCCTGCAGCAGATCCTTAATGATGATGATGAATGAATACAGGCAGCCTGCAGCAGATCCTTAATGATGATGATGAATAAATACAGGCAGCCTGAAGCAGATCCTTAATGATGATGATGAATAAATACAGGCAGCCTGAAGCAGATCCTTAATGATGATGATGATGATGATGAATAAATACAGGCAGCCTGCAGCAGATCCTTAATGATGATGATGAATAATTACAGGCAGCCTGCAGCAGATCCTTTAATGATGATGACTAATAAATACAGGTAGCCTGCAGCAGATCCTTAATGATGATGATGAATAAATACAGGCAGCCTGCAGCAGATCCTTAATGATGATGAATAAATACAGGCGGCCTGCAGCAGATCCTTAATGATGATGAATAAATACAGGCAGCCTGCAGCAGATCCTTAATGATGATGAATAAATACAGGCAGCCTGCAGCAGATCCTTAATGATGATGAATAAATACAGGCAGCCTGCAGCAGATCCTTAATGATGATGAATAAATACAGGCGGCCTGCAGCAGACCCTTAATGATGATGAATAAATACAGGCGGCCTGCAGCAGATCCTTAATGATGATGAATAAATACAGGCAGCCTGCAGCAGATACTTAATGATGATGATGAATAAATACAGGCAGCCTGCAGCAGATCCTTACTGATGATGATGATGAATAAATACAGGCAGCCTGCAGCAGATCCTTACTGATGATGATGATGATGAATAAATACAGGCGGCCTGCAGCAGATCCTTAATGATGATGATGAAGAATAGATACAGGCAGCCTGCAGCAGATCCTTAATGATGATGATGATGAATAAATACAGGCAGCCTGCAGCAGATCCTTAATGATGATGAATAAATACAGGCGGCCTGCAGCAGATCTTTAATGATGATGATGAATAAGTACAGGCGGCCTGCAGAAGATCCTTAATGATGATGAATAAATACAGGCGGCCTGCAGCAGATCCTTAATGATGATGAATAAGTACAGGCGGCCTGCAGCAGATCCTTAATGATGATGAATAATTACAGGCGGCCTGCAGCAGATCCTTAATGATGATGAATAATTACAGGCAGCCTGCAGCAGATCCCTGTTGATGATGAATAAATACAGGCAGCCTGCTGCAGATCCTTAATAATGATGATGAATAAGTACAGGCAGCCTGCAGCAGATCCTTAATGATGATGACGAATAAATACAGGCAGCCTGCAGCAGATCCTTAATGATGATGATGATGAATAAATACAGGCAGCCTGCAGCAGATCCTTAATGATGATGATGATGAATAAATACAGGCAGCCTGCAGCAGATCCTTAATGATGATGATGATGAATAAATACAGGCAGCCTGCAGCAGATCCTTAATGATGATGAATAAATACCGGCAGCCTGCAGCAGATCCTTAATGATGATGAATAAATACAGGCAGCCTGCAGCAGATCCTTAATGATGATGAATAAATACAGGCAGCCTGCAGCAGATCCTTAATGATGATGAATAAATAAAGGCAGCCTGCAGCAGATCCTTAATGATGATGAATAAATACAGGCAGCCTGCAGCAGATCCTTACTGATGATGATGATGATGAATAAATACAGGCAGCCTGCAGCAGATCCTTAATGATGATGATGAATGAATACAGGCGGCCTGCAGCAGATCCTTACTGATGATGAATAAATACAGGCAGCCTGCAACAGATCCTTAATAATGATGATGAATGAATACAGGCGGCCTGCAGCAGATCCTTAATGATGATGATGAATAAATACAGGCAGCCTGCAGCAGATCCTTAATGATGATGATAATGAATAAATACAGGCAGCCTGCAGCAGATCCTTAATGATGATGATGAATAAATACAGATCCTTAATGATGATGATGATGATGAATAAGTACAGGCAGCCTGCAGCAGATCAAATTTAAAATCAAATTAAATCACATTTATTTATATAGCCCTTCTTACATCAGCTGATATCTCAAAGTGTTATACAGAAACCCAGCCTAAAACCCCAAACAGCAAGCAATGCTGGTGTAGAAGCACGGTGGCTAGGAAAAACTCCCTAGAAAGGCCAAAACCTAGGAAGAAACCTAGAGAGGAACCAGGCTATGAGGGGTGGCCAGTCCTCTTCCGGCTGTGCCGGGTGGAGATTATAACAGAACATGGCCAAGATGTTCAAATGTTCATAAATGACCAGCATGGTCAAATAATAATAATCACAGTAGTTGTCGAGGGTGCAACAAGTCAGAACCTAAGGAGTAAATGTCAGTTGGCTTTTCATAGCCGATCATTAAGAGTATCTCTACCGCTCCTGCTGTCTCTAGAGAGTTGAAAACAGCAGGTCTGGGACAGGTAGCACGGCCGGTGAACAGGTCAGGGTTCCATAGCCGCAGGCAGAACAGTTGAAACTGGAGCAGCAGCACGGCCAGGTGGACTGGGGACAGCAAGGAGTCATCATGCCAGGTAGTCCTGAGGCATGGTCCTAGGGCTCAGGTCCTCCGAGAGAGAGAAAGAGAATTAGAGAGCGCATACTTAAATTCACACAGGACACTGGATAAGACAGGAGAAGTACTCCAGATATAACAAACTGACCCAAGCCCCCCGACACATAAACTACTGCAGCATAAATACTGGAGGCTGAGACAGGAGGGGTCGGGAGACACTGTGGCTCCATCCGATGATACCCCCGGACAGGGCCAAACAGGCAGGATATAACCCCACCCACTTTGCCAAAGCACAGCCCCCACACCACTAGAGGGATTTCTTCAACCACCAACTTACCATCCTGAGACAAGGCCGAGTATAGCCCACAAAGATCTCCGCCACGGCACAACCCAAAGGGGAGCGCCAACCCAGACAGGAAGATCACGTCAGTGAATCAACCCACTCAAGTGACGCACCCCTCCTAGGGACGGCATGGAAGAGCACCAGTAAGCCAGTGACTCAGCCCCTGTAATAGGGTTAGAGACAGAGAATCCGGCCAGGCAGAGACAGCAAGGGCGGTTCGTTGCTCCAGAGCCTTTCCGTTCACCTTCACACTCCTGGGCCAGACTACACTCAATCATATGACCTACTGAAGAGATGAGTCTTCAGTAAAGACTTAAAGGTTGAGACCGAGTCTGCGTCTCTCACATGGGTAGGCAGACCATTCCATAAAAATGGAGCTCTATAGGAGAAAGCCCTGCCTCCAGCTGTTTGCTTAGAAATGAATAAATACAGGCGGCCTGAAGCAGATCCTTAATGATGATGATGAATAAATACAGGCAGCCTGCAGCAGATCCTTAATGATGAATAAATACAGGCAGCCTGCAGCTGATCCTTAATGATGATGAATAAATACAGGCAGCCTGCAGCAGATCCTTAATGATGATGATGAATAAATACAGGCAGCCTGAAGCAGATCCTTAATGATGATGATGATGATGATGAATAAATACAGGCAGCCTGCAGCAGATCCTTAATGATGATGATGAATAATTACAGGCAGCCTGCAGCAGATCCTTAATGATGATGACGAATAAATACAGGCAGCCTGCAGCAGATCCTTAATGATGATGATGAATAATTACAGGCAGCCTGCAGCAGATCCTTAATAATGATGATGAATAAATACAGGCAGCCTGCAGCAGATCCTTAATGATGATGAATAAATACAGGCAGCCTGCAGCAGATCCTTAATGATGATGATGAATAAATACAGGCAGCCTGCAGCAGATCCTTAATGATTATGATGAATAAATACAGGCAGCCTGCAGCAGATCCTTACTGATGATGAATAAATACAGACAGCCTGCAGCCGATCCTTAATGATGATGATGATGAATAAATACAGGCAGCCTGCAGCAGATCCTTAATGATGATGATGAATAAATACAGGCGGCCTGCAGCAGATCCTTAATGATGATGAATAAATACAGGCGGCCTGCAGCCGATCCTTAATGATGATGATGATGAATAAATACAGGCAGCCTGCAGCAGATCCTTAATGATGATGAATAAATACAGGCAGCCTGCAGCAGATCCTTAATGATGATGAATAAATACAGGCAGCCTGCAGCAGATCCTTAATGATGATGAATAAATACAGGCAGCCTGCAGCAGATCCTTAATGATGATGATGATGAATAAATACAGGCGGCCTGCAGCAGATCCTTAATGATGATGAATAAATACAGGCAGCCTGCAGCAGATCCTTAATGATGATGATGAATAAATACAGGCAGCCTGCTGCAGATCCTTAATGATGATGATGATGAATAAATACAGGCAGCCTGCAGCAGATCCTTAATGATGATGATGATGAATAAATACAGGCGGCCGGCAGCAGATCCTTAATGATGATGATGAATAAATACAGACAGTTGATGTGTTACACCTGTACTGGCGTGTCATCTCGTTAGTCAGTATGTTACACCTGTACTGGCTTGTCATCTCATTAGTCAGTATGTTACACCTGTACTGGCTTGTCATCTCATTAGTCAGTATGTTACACCTGTACTGGCTTGTCATCTCATTAGTCAGTATGTTACACCTGTAATGGCTTGTCATCTCATTAGTCAGTATGTTACACCTGTAATGGCTTGTCATCTGATTAGTCAGTATGTTACACCTGTACTGGCTTGTCATCTCATTAGTCAGTATGTTACACCTGTACTGGCTTGTCATCTCATTAGTCAGTATGTTACACCTGTACTGGCTTGTCATCTCATTAGTCAGTATGTTACACCTGTACTGGCGTGTCATCTCATTAGTCAGTATGTTACACCTGTACTGGCTTGTCATCTCATTAGTCAGTATGTTACACCTGTAATGGCTTGTCATCTCATTAGTCAGTATGTTACACCTGTACTGGCTTGTCATCTGATTAGTCAGTATGTTACACCTGTACTGGCTTGTCATCTCATTAGTCAGTATGTTACACCTGTACTGGCTTGTCATCTCATTAGTCAGTATGTTACACCTGTAATGGCTCGTCATCTCATTAGTCAGTATGTTACACCTGTAATGGCTTGTCATCTGATTAGTCAGTATGTTACACCTGTACTGGCTTGTCATCTCATTAGTCAGTATGTTACACCTGTACTGGCTTGTCATCTCATTAGTCAGTATGTTACACCTGTACTGGCTTGTCATCTCATTAGTCAGTATGTTACACCTGTACTGGCTTGTCATCTCATTAGTCAGTATGTGTTACACCTGTACTGGCTTGTCATCTCATTAGTCAGTATGTTACACCTGTACTGGCTTGTCATCTCATTAGTCAGTATGTTACACCTATACTGGCTTGTCATCTCATTAGTCAGTATGTTACACCTGTACTGGCTTGTCATCTCATTAGTCAGTATGTTACACCTGTACTGGCTTGTCATCTCATTAGTCAGTATGTTACACCTGTACTGGCTTGTCATCTCATTAGTCAGTATGTTACACCTGTACTGGCTTGTCATCTCATTAGTCTGTATGTTACACCTGTACTGGCTTGTCATCTCATTAGTCAGTATGTTACACCTGTACTGGCTTGTCATCTCATTAGTCAGTATGTTACACCTGTACTGGCTTGTCATCTCATTAGTCAGTATGTTACACCTGTACTGGCTTGTCATCTCATTAGTCAGTATGTTACACCTGTACTGGCTTGTCATCTCATTAGTCAGTATGTTACACCTGTACTGGCTTGTCATCTCATTAGTCAGTATGTTACACCTGTACTGGCTTGTCATCTCATTAGTCAGTATGTTACACCTATACTGGCTTGTCATCTCATTAGTCAGTATGTTACACCTGTACTGGCTTGTCATCTCATTAGTCAGTATGTTACACCTGTACTGGCTTGTCATCTCATTAGTCAGTATGTTACACCTGTAATGGCTTGTCATCTCATTAGTCAGTATGTTACACCTGTACTGGCTTGTCATCTCATTAGTCAGTATTTTACACCTGTAATGGCTTGTCATCTCGTTAGTCAGTATGTTACACCTGTAATGGCTTGTCATCTCATTAGTCAGTATGTTACACCTGTAATGGCTTGTCATCTCATTAGTCAGTATGTTACACCTGTAGTGGCTTGTCACCTCATTAGTCAGTATGTTACACCTGTAATGGCTTGTCATCTCATTAGTCAGTATGTTACACCTGTACTGGCTTGTCATCTCATTAGTCAGTATGTGTTACACCTGTACTGGCTTGTCATCTGATTAGTCAGTATGTTACACCTGTGCTGGTCCAGGTACTATATTCAAGTGTCTGGCCCAGTGCTCCAGTTGTCTTGAGAGATGTGGAGTGTAATCACCTTTAGTTGTCTCTCCCCTCGTTGATTTGTAGACAAACAATCCTTCATCTGATCTTCCATGTTTTTGTTTTGCTCCCCTTATTGGTTTTCTTCCTGTCTTTACGTTTTGTGGTCGTTTGCCTCTTCTTGGGCAAATTTAGTGTCTCATGGTGGGTGTCTTTTTAGGTTCCACTTGTTGTTGCTCGTCAACATTGACGAGGACACCCCCATAATCTCTTTCAGAACCCCTCTTCAAACCCCACATGTTTCGTTTTGGTTGGAATCATTTAGATGGGTGGAATCATTTAGATGGGTGGAATCATTTAGATGGGTGGAATCATGAATAAAATTTGATTTGAGTTATTGTCAGTGAGTCTTTGTTATTTTCCTCCTCCTGTTTGAGTGACATTTTTTGCGATTTCTTGCTGGGGAACGTAACAAAATGGGGGCTCGTCCGGGATCTTGTTTTCTATGATGTATGGTAGTCGCTGTAATCACCTGCTCTGAAGCTCTGCTGTGTCCAGATTTTTGAGTGTTCAAAAGATACGTTGGTGTTAGCATTTCTGTCACTGACATCCACCCAGAGGGGTTATAAAATGGGTGGAATCATTTAGATGGGTGGAATCATTTAGATGGGTGGAATCATTTAGATGGGTGGAATCATTTAGGTGGGTGGAATCATTTAGATGGGTGGAATCATTTAGATGGGTGGAATCATTTAGATGGGTGGAATCATTTAGGTGGGTGGAATCATTTAGGTGGGTGGAATCATTTAGAAAGTTAAATAAAGACACACACTAAAAAATACAGTATTTGGAGACTGTTTAGGCCCAAAAATAAGGGGTTAAATACATTTATCTCTCAGATATAGGACAGAGATATTGGACAGAGATATAGGACAGAGATATTGGACAGAGATATAGGACAGAGATATTGGACAGAGATATTGGACAGAGATATAGGACAGAGCAGTATAGCAGTCTTGACTATCTGTTATTCAATGTGTTTCTATTGGCTAATAGCAGTAAGGACTATCTGTTATTCAGTGTGTTTCTATTGGCTAATAGCAGTAAGGACTATCTGTTATTCAATGTGTTTCTATTGGCTAATAGCAGTAAGGACTGTTATTCAATGTGTTTCTATTGGCTAATAGCAGTAAGGCCAAATACACATTTTCATCAATACACTGTTTTATGTATTTTTGTTTTATACTTCAAGGGGTGTTACAATTCCAAATGAAACCATCCATCTAGTTTAGTAGAACCCCCTTCCCCCGGATTAGACAGGGATTAGACTACTAGCACATTAACAGGAATGCCCTGGCTAGTTAACAGGAATGCGCTGGTTAGTTAACAGGAATGGCCCTGGTTAGTTAACGGGAATGCGCTGGTTAGTTAACAGGAATGCGCTGGCTAGTTAACAGGAATGCCCTGGCTAGTTAACAGGAATGCGCTGGTTAGTTAACAGGAATGCGCTGGTTAGTTAACAGGAATGCCCTGGCTAGTTAACAGGAATGCCCTGGCTAGTTAACAGGAATGCCCTGGCTAGTTAACAGGAATGCGCTGGCTAGTTAACAGGAATGCCCTGGCTAGTTAACAGGAATGCCCTGGTTAGTTAACAGGAATGCCCTGGCTAGTTAACAGGAATGCGCTGGCTAGTTAACAGGAATGCGCTGGTTAGTTAACAGGAATGCCCTGGCTAGTTAACAGGAATGCCCTGGCTAGTTAACAGGAATGCCCTGGTTAGTTAACAGGAATGCCCTGGCTAGTTAACAGGAATGCCCTGGTTAGTTAACAGGAATGCGCTGGTTAGTTAACAGGAATGCCCTGGCTAGTTAACAGGAATGCCCTGGCTAGTTAACAGGAATGCCCTGGCTAGTTAACAGGAATGTCCTGGCTAGTTAACAGGAATGCCCTGGCTAGTTAACAGGAATGTCCTGGCTAGTTAACAGGAATGCGCTGGTTAGTTAACAGGAATGCGCTGGTTAGTCAACAGGAATGTCCTGGCTAGTTAACAGGAATGCGCTGGTTAGTTAACAGGAATGTCCTGGCTAGTTAACAGGAATGGCCCTGGCTAATTAACAGGAATGCGCTGGTTAGTTAACGGGAATGCGCTGGTTAGTTAACAGGAATGTCCTGGCTAGTTAACAGGAATGGCCCTGGCTAATTAACAGGAATGTGCTGGTTAGTTAACAGGAATGCCCTGGCTAGTTAACAGGAATGCCCTGGCTAATTAACAGGAATGCGATGGTTAGTTAACAGGAATGCCCTGGCTAGTTAACAGGAATGCGCTGGTTAGTTAACAGGAATGTCCTGGTTAGTTAACAGGAATGGCCCTGGCTAATTAACAGGAATGCGCTGGTTAGTTAACAGGAATGCCCTGGCTAGTTAACAGGAATGCCCTGGCTAGTTAACAGGAATGCCCTGGTTAGTTAACAGGAATGCCCTGGCTAATTAACAGGAATGCCCTGGTTAATTAACATGAATGCGCTGGTTAGTTAACAGGAATGCCCTGGCTAGTTAACAGGAATGCGCTGGTTAGTTAACAGGAATGTCCTGGCTAGTTAACAGGAATGCCCTGGCTAGTTAACAGGAATGCGCTGGTTAGTTAACAGGAATGGCCCTGGTTAGTTAACGGGAATGCGCTGGTTAGTTAACAGGAATGCGCTGGCTAGTTAACAGGAATGCCCTGGCTAGTTAACAGGAATGCGCTGGTTAGTTAACAGGAATGCGCTGGTTAGTTAACAGGAATGCCCTGGCTAGTTAACAGGAATGCCCTGGCTAGTTAACAGGAATGCCCTGGCTAGTTAACAGGAATGCGCTGGCTAGTTAACAGGAATGCCCTGGCTAGTTAACAGGAATGCCCTGGTTAGTTAACAGGAATGCCCTGGCTAGTTAACAGGAATGCGCTGGCTAGTTAACAGGAATGCGCTGGTTAGTTAACAGGAATGCCCTGGCTAGTTAACAGGAATGCCCTGGCTAGTTAACAGGAATGCCCTGGTTAGTTAACAGGAATGCCCTGGCTAGTTAACAGGAATGCCCTGGTTAGTTAACAGGAATGCGCTGGTTAGTTAACAGGAATGCCCTGGCTAGTTAACAGGAATGCCCTGGCTAGTTAACAGGAATGCCCTGGCTAGTTAACAGGAATGTCCTGGCTAGTTAACAGGAATGCCCTGGCTAGTTAACAGGAATGTCCTGGCTAGTTAACAGGAATGCGCTGGTTAGTTAACAGGAATGCGCTGGTTAGTCAACAGGAATGTCCTGGCTAGTTAACAGGAATGCGCTGGTTAGTTAACAGGAATGTCCTGGCTAGTTAACAGGAATGGCCCTGGCTAATTAACAGGAATGCGCTGGTTAGTTAACGGGAATGCGCTGGTTAGTTAACAGGAATGTCCTGGCTAGTTAACAGGAATGGCCCTGGCTAATTAACAGGAATGTGCTGGTTAGTTAACAGGAATGCCCTGGCTAGTTAACAGGAATGCCCTGGCTAATTAACAGGAATGCGATGGTTAGTTAACAGGAATGCCCTGGCTAGTTAACAGGAATGCGCTGGTTAGTTAACAGGAATGTCCTGGTTAGTTAACAGGAATGGCCCTGGCTAATTAACAGGAATGCGCTGGTTAGTTAACAGGAATGCCCTGGCTAGTTAACAGGAATGCCCTGGCTAGTTAACAGGAATGCCCTGGTTAGTTAACAGGAATGCCCTGGCTAATTAACAGGAATGCCCTGGTTAATTAACATGAATGCGCTGGTTAGTTAACAGGAATGCCCTGGCTAGTTAACAGGAATGCGCTGGTTAGTTAACAGGAATGTCCTGGCTAGTTAACAGGAATGCCCTGGCTAATTAACAGGAATGCGCTGGTTAGTTAACAGGAATGGCCCTGGCTAGTTAACAGGAATGCGCTGGTTAGTTAACAGGAATGCGCTGGCTAGTTAACAGGAATGCCCTGGCTAGTTAACAGGAATGCGCTGGTTAGTTAACAGGAATGCCTTGGCTAGTTAACAGGAATGCCCTGGCTAGTTAACAGGAATGCCCTGGCTAGTTAACAGGAATGCCCTGGCTAGTTAACAGGAATGTCCTGGCTAGTTAACAGGAATGTCCTGGCTAGTTAACAGGAATGGCCCTGGCTAATTAACAGGAATGCGCTGGTTAGTTAACAGGAATGCACTGGTTAGTTAACAGGAATGGCCCTGGCTAGTTAACAGGAATGCCCTGGCTAATTAACAGGAATGCGCTGGTTAGTTAACAGGAATGGCCCTGGCTAATTAACAGGAATGCGCTGGTTAGTTAACAGGAATGGCCCTGGCTAATTAACAGGAATGCGCTGGCTAGTTAACAGGAATGCGCTGGTTAGTTAACAGGAATGCGCTGGTTAGTTAACAGGAATGCCCTGGTTAGTTAACAGGAATGCGCTGGCTAGTTAACAGGAATGCCCTGGCTAGTTAACAGGAATGCCCTGGTTAGTTAACAGGAATGCCCTGGTTAGTTAACAGGAATGCCCTGGCTAGTTAACAGGAATGGCCCTGGCTAGTTAACAGGAATGCGCTGGTTAGTTAACAGGAATGCCCTGGCTAGTTAACAGGAATGCCCTGGCTAGTTAACAGGAATGCCCTGGCTAGTTAACAGGAATGCGCTGGTTAGTTAACAGGAATGTGCTGGCTAGTTAACAGGAATGCCCTGGCTAGTTAACAGGAATGCCCTGGCTAGTTAACAGGAATGCCCTGGTTAGTTAACAGGAATGCGCTGGCTAGTTAACAGGAATGCGCTGGTTAGTTAACAGGAATGCGCTGGTTAGTTAACAGGAATGCCCTGGTTAGTTAACAGGAATGCCCTGGCTAGTTAACAGGAATGGCCCTGGCTAGTTAACAGGAATGCGCTGGTTAGTTAACAGGAATGCCCTGGTTAGTTAACAGGAATGCGTTGGCTAGTTAACAGGAATGCGCTGGTTAGTTAACAGGAATGCCCTGGTTAGTTAACAGGAATGTGCTGGTTAGTTAACAGGAATGCGCTGGCTAGTTAACAGGAATACACTGGTTAGTTAACAGGAACTGTGATCCCAAGTTATTATACTGATGGAAGTGCGGACAATGTTTCTCTGTCAGTCTTAATCATCAGCATCTTTTAACAGTTGTTTCTGCTTTCTCTTCCAGGGCCAAGTACCACAAGTTAAAATATGGAACAGAGTTGAACCAAGGAGACGTGAAACCTCCCAGCTATGACTACGGTAGGACAACTTACACATGCCCCTCTTTACCTATGGCGGTACTAAATCCTAGAGATTGCAGCATTCACATACCTGATTCCTGTCTGGGTGTTTAGGCTTTTACACATATCTTATCCAATAGTTTCACCATGTCTTTTCCTGAGAACTATCACGTAATAATGATAGTTGTTCCCCGAGCCACTTAGTTATCACTTTTGCCTTATGGCAAGGTGCTCCATCATGCTGGAAAAGGCATTTTTCGTCACCAAACTGTTCCTGGATGGTTGGGAGAAGTTGCTCTCGGAGGATGTGTTGGTACCATTCTTTATTCATGGCTGTGTTCTTAGGCAAAATTGTGAGTGAGCCCACTCCCTTGGCTGAGAAGCAACCCCAGACATGAATGGTCTCAGGATGCTTTACTGTTGACACAGGACTGATGTTAGCGCTCACCTTGTCTTCTCCGGACAAGCTTTTTTCCGGATGCCCCAAACAATCGGAAATGGCTTTTATTGACAATTACATGAAGTTGATGCAAAGAGTCAATATTTGCAGTGTTGACCCTTCGTCAAGAAGGGCAGCAAAGATTTTCTCTGAATCATCAGAGAAAATCTTTGCTGCCCTTCTTGACACCAGGCCATCCTCCAAAAGTATTTTTCTCACTCTGCACTCACACCTGCCTGCTGCCATTCCTGAGCAAGCTCTGTACTGGTGGTGCCCCGATCCCGCAGCTGAATCAACTTTAGGAGACGGTGCTGGTGCTTGCTGGACTTTCTTGGGCACCCTGAAGCATTCTTCACAACAATTGAACCGCTCTCCTTGAAGTTCTTGATGATCCGATAAATGCTTGATTTAGGTGCAATCTTACTGGCAGCAATATCCTTTCCATGTGAAGCCCTTTTTGTTCAAAGCAATGATGACGGCACGTGTTTCCTTGCAGTTAACCATGGTTGACAGAGGAAGAACAATGATTCCAAGCATCACCCTCCTTTTGAAGCTTCCAGTCTGTCTTTCGAACTCAATCAGCATGACAGAGTGATCTCCAGCCTTGTCCTCGTCAACACTCACAACTGTGTTAATGAGAGAATCAATGACATGATGTCAGCTGGTCCTTTTGTGGCAGGGCTGAAATGCAGTGGAAATGTTTTTGGGGGATTCAGTTAATTTGCATGGCAAAGAGGGACTTTGCAATTAATTGCAATTCCTCTGATCTCTCTTCATAACATTCTGGAGTATATGCAAATTGCCATCATACAAACTGAGGCAACAGACTTTGTGAAAATTAATACTTTTGGACACGACTGTACATGTAGGAAGAGTTATTAAAGTGACTATGCATAGATAATAACAGAGATTAGCAGCAGTGTAGAATAGGGGGGAGGGCAATGGAAATAGTCTGGGTAGCCATTTGATTAGATGTTCAGGAGTCTTATGGCTTGGGGGTAGAAGCTGTTTAGAAGCCTCTTGGACCTAGACTTGGTGCTCCGGTACCGCTTGCCCTGCAAAGGCAGAGAGAACAGTCTATGACTAGGGTGGCTGGAGTCTGACACCGCCTGGTATAGAGTTCCTGGATGGCAAGAACCTTGGCCCCGGTGATGTACTGGGCCGTAAGCACTACACTCTGTAGAGCCTTGCGGTCAGAGTCTGAGCAGTTGCCATACCAGGCAGTGATGCAACCCGTCAGGATGCTTTCGATTGTGCAGCTGTAAAACCTTTTGAGGATCTGAGGACCCATGCCAAATCTTTTCAGTCTCCTGATGGGGAATAGATTTTGTCGTGCCCTCTTTACGACTGTCTTGGTGTGCTTGGACCATGTTAGTTTGTTGGTGATGTGGACACCAAGGAACTTGAAGCTCTCAACCTGCTCAAGACATCTCCTTTGTCTTGATCACGTTGAGGGAGAGGTTGTTGTCCTGACATCACACGGTCAGGTCTCTGACCGCTTCCCTATAGGCTGTCTCGTCGTTGTCGATGATCAGGCCTACAAATGTCATCAGCAAACTTAATGATTGTGTTGGAGTTATGCTTGGCAATGCAGTCATGGATGAAGAGGTAGTACAGAAGGGGACTGAGCACGCACCCCTGAGGGGCCCCCGTGTTGAGGATCAGTGTGGCGGATGTGTTGTTACCTACCCTTACCACCTGGGGCAGCCTGTCAGAAGGTCTTGGTTCCAGTTGCAGAGGGAGGTGTTTAGTCCCAGGATCCTTAGCTTAGTGATGTGCTTTGAGGGCACTATGGTGTTGAACGTTGAGCTGTAGTCAATGAACAGCATTCTCACATAGGTGTTCCTTTCATCCAGGTGGGAATGGGCAGTGTGGAGTGCAATAGAGGTTGCATCATCTGTGGATCTTTTGGGGCGGTATGCAAATTGGAGTGGGTCAAGGGTTTCTGGGATAATGGTGTTGATGTGAGCCACCAGCCTTTCATTGCTGCAGACGTGAGTGCTACGGGTCGGTAGTCATTTAGGCAGGTTGCCTTTGTGTTCTTGGGCACAGGGACTATTGTGGTCTGCTTGAAACATGTTGGTATTACAGATTCCGACAGGGAGAGTTATTTAGAAGTTATTTAGCTCGTCTGGTAGGCTCGTGTCACTGGGTAGCTCTCAGCTGTGCTTCCCTTTGTAGTCTGTAATAGTTTACAAGCCCTGCCACATCCGACGAGAGTTGGAGCCGGTGTTGTACGATTCGATCTTAGTCCTGTGTTGATGCTCTGCCTGTTTGATGTTTTGTCAGAGGGCATAGCGGGATTTATTATAAGCTTCTGGGTTGGAATCCCACTCCTTGAAAGCGGCAGCTTTACCCTTTAGCTCAGTGCGAATGTTGCTTGTCATCCATGGCTTCTGGTTGGGGTATGTACGTACAGTCACTGTGGGGACGACGTCCTCGATGGCTCATTGATGAAGCCAGTGACTGATGTGGTGTACTCCTTAATCCCATCGGAAGAATCCCGGAACATATTCCAGTCTGTGCTGCAGAACATTCCTGTAGCTTAGCATCTGCTTCATCTGACCACTTCTTTATTGATCTAGTCACTGATGCTTCCTGCTTTAGTTTTTGCTTGTAAGCAGGAATCAGGAGGATAGAGTTGATTTGCCAAATGGAGGGCGAGGGAGAGCCTTGTACTGTGTGTGGAGTAATGTCCAGAGTTTTTTTTTTACTTCTGGGTTCACATTTGACATGCTGATAGAAATGAGGTTAAACGGATTTAAGTTTCCCTGCATTAAGTTTCCCGGCCACTTGGAGCGCCGCCTCTGGATGAGCGGTTTCCTGTTTGCTTTATACAGCTCATTGAGTGAGGTGTTAGTGTCAGCATCGGTCTGTGGTGGTATGTAGACAGCTACGAAAAATACAGCTAAAAACTCTCTGGTAGATAGGTAGTGTGGTCTACAGCTTATCATGAGATACTCTACCTTAGGCGAGCAAAACCTTGATACTTCCTTAGATATCGTGCACCAGCTGTTGTTTAGGCCCCCGCCCCGTATCTTACCAGAGGCTGCTGTTGTATCCTGCCGATTCAGTGTATAACCTGCCAGCTGTATGTTATCAATGTCGTCGTTCAGCCACGACTCGGTGAAACATAAGATATTACAGTTTTTAATGACCCGTTGGTGGGATATACGTGCTTTCAGTTCGTCCCATTTATTTTCTAGCGATTTAACGTTAGTTAACAGTTCAGATGGCAAATGCAGAGGCAGATCCTCACAAGGCACCCCGATCTCTTTCCGTGAAATCTGTTTCTTTCTCCCGTGAATGACGGGGATGAGGGCCTGTACGGGTGTTTGTAGTATATCCTTCCTGTCCGACTCATTAAAGAAAAACTATTCGTCCAACTCGAGGTGAGTAATCGTTGTTCTGTTGTCCAGAAGCTCTTTTCGGCCATAAGAGATGTTGTGATGTGGTTAATGTTTATGTGATAGTTGCTCAGCATGTTTCTCTGTGTGTCTCTGTCCACAGATGAGGTGATTGAGAATGAGACTCCTGGGTCCTTGAACAACCAGCTGTCCTGGAAACAAGGCCGTCAGCTCCTCAGACAGTGAGTTACTATACTATACCACTAACCCTGGAAACAAGGTCACCAGCTCCTCAGACAGTGAGTTACTATACTATACCACTAACCCTGGAAACAAGGTCACCAGCTCCTCAGACAGTGAGTTACTATACTATACCACTAACCCTGGAAACAAGGTCACCAGCTCCTCAGACAGTGAGTTACTATACTATACCACTAACCCTGGAAACAAGGTCACCAGCTCCTCAGACAGTGAGTTACTATACTATACCACTAACCCTGGAAACAAGGTCATCAGCTCCTCAGACAGTGAGTTACTATACTATACCACTAACCCTGGAAACAAGGTCACCAGCTCCTCAGACAGTGAGTTACTATACTATACCACTAACCCTGGAAACAAGGTCACCAGCTCCTCAGACAGTGAGTTACTATACTATACCACTAACCCTGGAAACAAGGTCACCAGCTCCTCAGACAGTGAGTTACTATACTATACCACTAACCCTGGAAACAAGGTCACCAGCTCCTCAGACAGTGAGTTACTATACTATACCACTAACCCTGGAAACAAGGTCACCAGCTCCTCAGACAGTGAGTTACTATACTATACCACTAACCCTGGAAACAAGGTCACCAGCTCCTCAGACAGTGAGTTACTATACTATACCACTAACCCTGGAAACAAGGTCACCAGCTCCTCAGACAGTGAGTTACTATACTATACCACTAACCCTGGAAACAAGGCCGTCAGCTCCTCAGACAGTGAGTTACTATACTATACCACTAACCCTGGAAACAAGGTCACCAGCTCCTCAGACAGTGAGTTACTATACTATACCACTAACCCTGGAGACAAGGTCACCAGCTCCTCAGACAGTGAGTTACTATACTATACCACTAACCCAGGAGACAAGGTCACCAGCTCCTCAGACAGTGAGTTACTATACTATACCACTAACCCTGGAAACAAGGCCGTCAGCTCCTCAGACAGTGAGTTACTATACTATACCACTAACCCTGGAAACAAGGTCACCAGCTCCTCAGACAGTGAGTTACTATACTATACCACTAACCCTGGAAACAAGGTCACCAGCTCCTCAGACAGTGAGTTACTATACTATACCACTAACCCTGGAAACAAGGTCACCAGCTCCTCAGACAGTGAGTTACTATACTATACCACTAACCCTGGAAACAAGGTCCTCAGCTCCTCAGACAGTGAGTTACTATACTATACCACTAACCCTGGAAACAAGGACGACAGCTCCTCAGACAGTGAGTTACTATACTATACCACTAACCCTGGAAACAAGGCCGTCAGCTCCTCAGACAGTGAGTTACTATACTATACCACTAACCCTGGAAACAAGGTCACCAGCTCCTCAGACAGTGAGTTACTATACTATACCACTAACCCTGGAAACAAGGTCGTCAGCTCCTCAGACAGTGAGTTACTATACTATACCACTAACCCTGGAAACAAGGTCACCAGCTCCTCAGACAGTGAGTTACTATACTATACCACTAACCCTGGAAACAAGGTCACCAGCTCCTCAGACAGTGAGTTACTATACTATACCACTAACCCTGGTAACAAGGTCACCAGCTCCTCAGACAGTGAGTTACTATACTATACCACTAACCCTGGAAACAAGGTCACCAGCTCCTCAGACAGTGAGTTACTATACTATACCACTAACCCTGGAAACAAGGTCACCAGCTCCTCAGACAGTGAGTTACTATACTATACCACTAACCCTGGAAACAAGGTCGTCAGCTCCTCAGACAGTGAGTTACTATACTATACCACTAACCCTGGAAACAAGGTCACCAGCTCCTCAGACAGTGAGTTACTATACTATACCACTAACCCTGGAAACAAGGTCGCCAGCTCCTCAGACAGTGAGTTACTATACTATACCACTAACCCTGGAAACAAGGTCGTCAGCTCCTCAGACAGTGAGTTACTATACTATACCACTAACCCTGGAAACAAGGTCACCAGCTCCTCAGACAGTGAGTTACTATACTATACCACTAACCCTGGAGACAAGGTCACCAGCTCCTCAGACAGTGAGTTACTATACTATACCACTAACCCTGGAAACAAGGTCACCAGCTCCTCAGACAGTGAGTTACTATACTATACCACTAACCCTGGAAACAAGGTCACCAGCTCCTCAGACAGTGAGTTACTATACTATACCACTAACCCTGGAAACAAGGTCACCAGCTCCTCAGACAGTGAGTTACTATACTATACCACTAACCCTGGAAACAAGGTCACCAGCTCCTCAGACAGTGAGTTACTATACTATACCACTAACCCTGGAAACAAGGTCACCAGCTCCTCAGACAGTGAGTTACTATACTATACCACTAACCCTGGAAACAAGGTCACCAGCTCCTCAGACAGTGAGTTACTATACTATACCACTAACCCTGGAAACAAGGTCACCAGCTCCTCAGACAGTGAGTTACTATACTATACCACTAACCCTGGAAACAAGGTCACCAGCTCCTCAGACAGTGAGTTACTATACTATACCACTAACCCTGGAAACAAGGTCACCAGCTCCTCAGACAGTGAGTTACTATACTATACCACTAACCCTGGAAACAAGGTCACCAGCTCCTCAGACAGTGAGTTACTATACTATACCACTAACCCTGGAAACAAGGTCACCAGCTCCTCAGACAGTGAGTTACTATACTATACCACTAACCCTGGAAACAAGGTCACCAGCTCCTCAGACAGTGAGTTACTATACTATACCACTAACCCTGGAAACAAGGTCACCAGCTCCTCAGACAGTGAGTTACTATACTATACCACTAACCCTGGAAACAAGGTCGTCAGCTCCTCAGACAGTGAGTTACTATACTATACCACTAACCCTGGTAACAAGGTCACCAGCTCCTCAGACAGTGAGTTACTATACTATACCACTAACCCTGGAAACAAGGTCGTCAGCTCCTCAGACAGTGAGTTACTATACTATACCACTAACCCTGGAAACAAGGTCCTCAGCTCCTCAGACAGTGAGTTACTATACTATACCACTAACCCTGGTAACAAGGTCACCAGCTCCTCAGACAGTGAGTTACTATACTATACCACTAACCCTGGAAACAAGGTCACCAGCTCCTCAGACAGTGAGTTACTATACTATACCACTAACCCTGGAGACAAGGTCACCAGCTCCTCAGACAGTGAGTTACTATACTATACCACTAACCCTGGAAACAAGGTCACCAGCTCCTCAGACAGTGAGTTACTATACTATACCACTAACCCTGGAAACAAGGTCACCAGCTCCTCAGACAGTGAGTTACTATACTATACCACTAACCCTGGAAACAAGGCCGTCAGCTCCTCAGACAGTGAGTTACTATACTATACCACTAACCCTGGAAACAAGGTCACCAGCTCCTCAGACAGTGAGTTACTATACTATACCACTAACCCTGGAGACAAGGTCACCAGCTCCTCAGACAGTGAGTTACTATACTATACCACTAACCCTGGAAACAAGGTCACCAGCTCCTCAGACAGTGAGTTACTATACTATACCACTAACCCTGGAAACAAGGTCACCAGCTCCTCAGACAGTGAGTTACTATACTATACCACTAACCCTGGAAACAAGGTCACCAGCTCCTCAGACAGTGAGTTACTATACTATACCACTAACCCTGGAAACAAGGTCACCAGCTCCTCAGACAGTGAGTTACTATACTATACCACTAACCCTGGAAACAAGGTCACCAGCTCCTCAGACAGTGAGTTACTATACTATACCACTAACCCTGGAAACAAGGTCACCAGCTCCTCAGACAGTGAGTTACTATACTATACCACTAACCCTGGAAACAAGGTCACCAGCTCCTCAGACAGTGAGTTACTATACTATACCACTAACCCTGGAAACAAGGCCGTCAGCTCCTCAGACAGTGAGTTACTATACTATACCACTAACCCTGGAAACAAGGTCACCAGCTCCTCAGACAGTGAGTTACTATACTATACCACTAACCCTGGAAACAAGGTCACCAGCTCCTCAGACAGTGAGTTACTATACTATACCACTAACCCTGGAAACAAGGTCACCAGCTCCTCAGACAGTGAGTTACTATACTATACCACTAACCCTGGAAACAAGGTCACCAGCTCCTCAGACAGTGAGTTACTATACTATACCACTAACCCTGGAAACAAGGTCACCAGCTCCTCAGACAGTGAGTTACTATACTATACCACTAACCCTGGAAACAAGGTCACCAGCTCCTCAGACAGTGAGTTACTATACTATACCACTAACCCTGGTAACAAGGTCACCAGCTCCTCAGACAGTGAGTTACTATACTATACCACTAACCCTGGTAACAAGGTCACCAGCTCCTCAGACAGTGAGTTACTATACTATACCACTAACCCTGGAAACAAGGTCACCAGCTCCTCAGACAGTGAGTTACTATACTATACCACTAACCCTGGAAACAAGGTCACCAGCTCCTCAGACAGTGAGTTACTATACTATACCACTAACCCTGGAGACAAGGTCACCAGCTCCTCAGACAGTGAGTTACTATACTATACCACTAACCCTGGAGACAAGGTCGTCAGCTCCTCAGACAGTGAGTTACTATACTATACCACTAACCCTGGAAACAAGGTCACCAGCTCCTCAGACAGTGAGTTACTATACTATACCACTAACCCTGGAAACAAGGTCACCAGCTCCTCAGACAGTGAGTTACTATACTATACCACTAACCCTGGAAACAAGGTCACCAGCTCCTCAGACAGTGAGTTACTATACTATACCACTAACCCTGGAAACAAGGTCACCAGCTCCTCAGACAGTGAGTTACTATACTATACCACTAACCCTGGAGACAAGGTCACCAGCTCCTCAGACAGTGAGTTACTATACTATACCACTAACCCTGGAGACAAGGTCGTCAGCTCCTCAGACAGTGAGTTACTATACTATACCACTAACCCTGGAAACAAGGTCACCAGCTCCTCAGACAGTGAGTTACTATACTATACCACTAACCCTGGAAACAAGGTCACCAGCTCCTCAGACAGTGAGTTACTATACTATACCACTAACCCTGGAAACAAGGTCACCAGCTCCTCAGACAGTGAGTTACTATACTATACCACTAACCCTGGAAACAAGGTCACCAGCTCCTCAGACAGTGAGTTACTATACTATACCACTAACCCTGGAAACAAGGCCGTCAGCTCCTCAGTGAGTCACTGTTTTTTTCATTCTGATGGATTATATTGACATGGCACCAACACAACTAGTGAATATACTGTCTGTTACATCAACAGAGTTACAGCCCAACTCTACAGAGGACCATCATGCCCCCCTACAGAGAGGCTTTGTCCCATTGAAGCTCTACTGTTTGAAGCTATAGTCATACAACCGTAGTTATACAAGACATACACATAATGAATGCAAAGATATTGCATTTGACCTTTAGTGTCTCCTCAGAATGACCTCAGACAGACTCCAGTCAAAACGATAGGCTTTTCAGACTGGCCAATGTGCCACACTCAGACTCCTTGTCTCAGACAGACAGACAGACAGACAGACAGTCTACCTTGCTGCCAGACAGACAGGCCTTTCTAAGGTGACGCCAGAGCAGAAGGCAGACGTTTTATGTTCCCCCACCCGATTGTGTTTTTTTTGTTCGTTTATCTATCTATATATTATTTTTTTACTCATTTTGTACATAATGTTGCCGCTACCATCTCTTATGACCGAAAATAACTTCTGGACATCAGGACTGTGATTACTCACCACGGACTAGCAGAATCCTTTTTCTTCTTTCACGACTCTGGCGAGCCCGATGCGGAGGATAAACGGCTCCCTCGGGAACAGGCCCCGACCCAAACGATCTGCGTGAAGAGGAGGCGGAGAAAGAGAGGCCGGAGGGCGGGCTGCCTTCTGAGAAGTCGGAGGCGATCGAATAAACCCCCACTCCCCTCAATTCTGCTCGCAAACGTGCAACCTTTGGACAATAAAGTGGACGAGTTACGGGGAAGATTAAACTACCAACGGGACATTAAAAACTGTAACATCTTATGCTTCACGGAGTCGTGGCTGAACGACGACAACATCAACATACAGCTGGCTGGTTATACGATGTACCGGCAGGGTAGAACAGAGGCGTCTGGTAAGACAAGGGGCGGCAGACTATGTATTTTTGTAAATAACAGCTGGTGCACGATATCTAAGGAAGTCTCGAGCTATTGCTCACCTGAGGTAGAGTATCTCATGATAAGCTGTAGACCACACTACCTACCGAGAGAGTTCTCATCTGTGTTCTTCGTAGCTGTTTACATACCACCTCAGTCAGAGGCTGGCACTAACACGGAACCCAAACCGGCTGCGCGCGTGGTTGGCCCTAAGACAGCATTGAACTGTATTCCGCCATAAGAAAACGCTCACCCAGAGGCGGCGCTCCTTGTGGCCGGGGACTTTAATGCAGGGAAACTTAAATCAGTTTTACCAAATTTCTATCAGCATGTTAAATGTGCAACCAGAGGGAAACTCTAGACCACCTTTACTCCACACACAGAGACGCGTACAAAGCTCTTCCTCGCCCTCCATTTGGCAGATCTGACCATAACTATATCCTTCTGATTCCTGCTTACAAGCAACAATTAAAGCAGGAAGCACCAGTGACTAGATCAATACGGAAGTAGTCAGATGAAGCAGATGCTAAACTACAGGACTGTTTTGTTCGCACAGACTGGAACATGATTCCTCCGATGGCATTGAGGACATCAGTCACTGGCTTCATCAGTAACGATGACGTTGTCCCCACAGTGCTCACACTCTCCGAAGCCGATGTGAATAAGACCTTTAGACAGGTCAACATTCACAAGGCCGCAGGGCCAGACGGATTACCAGGACGTGTACTGCGAGCATGCGCTGACCAACTAGCAAGTGTCTTCACTGACATGTTCAACCTCTCCCTATCCAAGTCTATAATACCAACATGGTTTAAGCAGACCACCCTAGTACTGTGCCTGTGTCCAAGAACACCAAGGTAACCTGCCTAAATGACTACAGACCCGTAGCACTCACGTCTGTAGCCATGAAGTGCTTTGAAAGGCTGGTCATGGCTCACATCAACACCATCATCCCAGAAACCCTAGACCCACTCCAATTTGCATACCGCCCCAACAGATCCACAGATTATGCAATCTCTAGTGAAGGGAGGGGAGGGGAAGAGAGGAGAGGAGTGGAGAGGACAGAGGAGAGGTCCACACTGTCCTTTCCCACCTGGACAAAAGGAACACCTACGTGAGAATGCTATTCATTGACTACAGCTCAGCGTTCAATACCATAGTGCCCTCAAAAGCTCATCACTCATGCTGCCAGCCAGCCAGACAGACAGACAGACAGACAGACAGACAGACAGACAGACAGACTAGCACTGCTGTACCATGCTGCCAGACAGACAGACAGACAGACAGACAGACTAGCACTGTTGTACCATGCTGCCAGACAGACAGACAGACAGACTAGCACTGTTGTACCATGCAGACGGACGGACGGACGGACGGACGGACGGACTAGCACTGTTGTACCATGCAGACAGACAGACAGACAGACAGACAGACAGACAGACAGACAGACAGACAGACAGACAGACAGACAGACAGACAAACTAGCACTGCTGTACCAGACAGACAGACAGACAGACAGACAGACAGACAGACAGACAGACAGACAGACAGACAGACAGACAGACAGG
Source organism: Salvelinus alpinus (assembly GCF_045679555.1). Taxonomy (NCBI): domain Eukaryota; kingdom Metazoa; phylum Chordata; class Actinopteri; order Salmoniformes; family Salmonidae; genus Salvelinus; species Salvelinus alpinus. The sequence continues at coordinate 15,964,310 of NC_092092.1, read as the reverse complement.
ACTAGCACTGTTGTACCAGACAGACAGACAGACAGACAGACAGACAGACAGACAGACAGACAGACAGACAGACAGACAGACAGACAGACAGGACTAGCACTGCTGTACCATGCTGCCAGACAGACAGACAGCACTAGCACTGTTGTACCATGCTGCCAGACAGAGAGGACAGACAGACAGGACTAGCACTGCTGTACCATGCTGCCAGACAGAGAGGACAGACAGGACTACCACTGCTGTACCATGCAGACAGACAGACAGGACTACCACTGCTGTACCATGCAGACAGACAGACAGGACTAGCACTGCTGTACCATGCTGCCAGACAGACAGACAGACAGGACTACCACTGCTGTACCATGCTGCCAGACAGACAGACAGACAGGACTACCACTGCTGTACCATGCAGACAGACAGACAGGACTAGCACTGTTGTACCATGCTGCCAGACAGAGAGGACAGACAGACAGGACTACCACTGCTGTACCATGCAGACAGACAGACAGGACTAGCACTGTTGTACCATGCTGCCAGACAGAGAGGACAGACAGACAGGACTACCACTGCTGTACCATGCAGACAGACAGACAGACAGGACTACCACTGCTGTACCATGCAGACAGACAGACAGGACTAGCACTGTTGTTATTGTGGTAACTCATTACAGAGTGTCAGTTTACCAGCTGTCTTTAACACAGCAGCGATTGATCGTTACAGAGTGTCAGTTTACCAGCTGTCTTCAACACAGCAGCGATTGATCGTTACAGAGTGTCAGTTTACCAGCTGTCTTCAACACAGCAGCGATTGATCGTTACAGAGTGTCAGTTTACCAGCTGTCTTCAACACAGCAGCGATTGATCGTTACAGAGTGTCAGTTTACCAGCTGTCTTCAACACAGCAGCGATTGATCGTTACAGAGTGTCAGTTTACCAGCTGTCTTCAACACAACAGCGATTGATCGTTACAGAGTGTCAGTTTACCAGCTGTCTTCAACACAGCAGCGATTGATCGTTACAGAGTGTCAGTTTACCAGCTGTCTTCAACACAGCAGCGATTGATCGTTACAGAGTGTCAGTTTACCAGCTGTCTTCAACACAACAGCGATTGATCGTTACAGAGTGTCAGTTTACCAGCTGTCTTCAACACAGCAGCGATTGATCGTTACAGAGTGTCAGTTTACCAGCTGTCTTCAACACAGCAGCGATTGATCGTTACAGAGTGTCAGTTTACCAGCTGTCTTCAACACAACAGCGATTGATCGTTACAGAGTGTCAGTTTACCAGCTGTCTTCAACACAGCAGCGATTGATCGTTACAGAGTGTCAGTTTACCAGCTGTCTTCAACACAACAGCGATTGATCGTTACAGAGTGTCAGTTTACCAGCTGTCTTCAACACAGCAGCGATTGATCGTTACAGAGTGTCAGTTTACCAGCTGTCTTCAACACAACAGCGATTGATCGTTACAGAGTGTCAGTTTACCAGCTGTCTTCAACACAACAGAGATTGATCGTTACAGAGTGTCAGTTTACCAGCTGTCTTCAACACAGCAGCGATTGATCGTTACAGAGTGTCAGTTTACCAGCTGTCTTCAACACAACAGCGATTGATCGTTACAGAGTGTCAGTTTACCAGCTGTCTTCAACACAACAGAGATTGATCGTTACAGAGTGTCAGTTTACCAGCTGTCTTCAACACAACAGAGATTGATCGTTACAGAGTGTCAGTTTACCAGCTGTCTTCAACACAACAGAGATTGATCGTTACAGAGTGTCAGTTTACCAGCTGTCTTCAACACAGCAGCGATTGATCGTTACAGAGTGTCAGTTTACCAGCTGTCTTCAACACAGCAGCGATTGATCGTTACAGAGTGTCAGTTTACCAGCTGTCTTCAACACAGCAGCGATTGATCGTTACAGAGTGTCAGTTTACCAGCTGTCTTCAACACAACAGAGATTGATCGTTACAGAGTGTCAGTTTACCAGCTGTCTTCAACACAACAGAGATTGATCGTTACAGAGTGTCAGTTTACCAGCTGTCTTCAACACAGCAGCGATTGATCGTTACAGAGTGTCAGTTTACCAGCTGTCTTCAACACAACAGAGATTGATCGTTACAGAGTGTCAGTTTACCAGCTGTCTTCAACACAACAGAGATTGATCGTTACAGAGTGTCAGTTTACCAGCTGTCTTCAACACAACAGAGATTGATCGTTACAGAGTGTCAGTTTACCAGCTGTCTTCAACACAACAGAGATTGATCGTTACAGAGTGTCAGTTTACCAGCTGTCTTCAACACAGCAGCGATTGATCGTTACAGAGTGTCAGTTTACCAGCTGTCTTCAACACAGCAGCGATTGATCGTTACAGAGTGTCAGTTTACCAGCTGTCTTCAACACAACAGAGATTGATCGTTACAGAGTGTCAGTTTACCAGCTGTCTTCAACACAACAGAGATTGATCGTTACAGAGTGTCAGTTTACCAGCTGTCTTCAACACAACAGAGATTGATCGTTACAGAGTGTCAGTTTACCAGCTGTCTTCAACACAGCAGCGATTGATCGTTACAGAGTGTCAGTTTACCAGCTGTCTTCAACACAACAGAGATTGATCGTTACAGAGTGTCAGTTTACCAGCTGTCTTCAACACAACAGAGATTGATCGTTACAGAGTGTCAGTTTACCAGCTGTCTTCAACACAGCAGCGATTGATCGTTACAGAGTGTCAGTTTACCAGCTGTCTTCAACACAACAGAGATTGATCGTTACAGAGTGTCAGTTTACCAGCTGTCTTCAACACAACAGAGATTGATCGTTACAGAGTGTCAGTTTACCAGCTGTCTTCAACACAGCAGCGATTGATCGTTACAGAGTGTCAGTTTACCAGCTGTCTTCAACACAACAGAGATTGATCGTTACAGAGTGTCAGTTTACCAGCTGTCTTCAACACAACAGAGATTGATCGTTACAGAGTGTCAGTTTACCAGCTGTCTTCAACACAGCAGCGATTGATCGTTACAGAGTGTCAGTTTACCAGCTGTCTTCAACAGAGATTGATCGTTACAGAGTGTCAGTTTACCAGCTGTCTTCAACACAGCAGCGATTGATCGTTACAGAGTGTCAGTTTACCAGCTGTCTTCAACACAACAGAGATTGATCGTTACAGAGTGTCAGTTTACCAGCTGTCTTCAACACAGCAGCGATTGATCGTTACAGAGTGTCAGTTTACCAGCTGTCTTCAACACAGCAGAGATTGATCGTTATGCGTTAGAGGACACCAGTGTAATGATGCTGGTTGTCTGTCTCTCTCTGTCAGCAGGTTTGAGTGGAGGAACTATAAATACCAGTTAGCCTGTCCTGACACATCACTTGTGTGATTTAAAGGTCATCTTCACTAGACCCAGATGCTCTGTTTCCTCTCCTGTGTGATGTTGCATCTTTCTCTCCTGGCAGTCTGACTCAACTGACAGTAATGGGAGCCGAAGGGACAAGCGCCTCCTCGGACTAAAAAAACCCTCACACAGCCTGTCTAATTTCCCCAGGTATCTCCAGGAGGTGGGTTACACAGACACCATCCTGGATGTGAAGTCTCACAGGGTACAAACCCTGCTGGGCCTGGCTGGAGACGGAGGGGGACCTGTGGAGAGGACGGCCAACGGAACAGACACCTCACCTAAAGGCACGCGCACCAGAGGAGGGTAAGTTAACACACCTCACTGTCAAT